>NC_057806.1:489723996-489744835 GCF_018294505.1 Triticum aestivum
GGGGGGATCGGGACGGGCTGTGGGCGTCGTCCACGCGGCCAGGAGGGCGTCGGCAAGCAGGAGGTGGCCGCGCGGCCGCGCGCGCGCGAGCACGCAGCAGCTTCGGGGCGTGGGGAGGAAGACGACGGGGAGCTACAGTGTTGGGCTGGGTCGGTTGCTGGCTGGGCCGGCCGGCTGGCTGGGCCGCACAGGTAAGTCTTTCCCCTTTCTTTTTTTGTTTTCTGTTTTATTTAATATATCTGCAACTTTGTTGAATTAACTAAAATACCTAGGCAACTCCAAAATTCACCAAACTACTCCTGGTCCATAGTTGGATTATTTCCAACATGAAACATTTTAGTTTGGAGATACTTGAGCATTTAAATATTTTATATTATTTTAAATGCTCAAATTCAAATAGTTATGATTTAATTCAAAAACCCTAGGATGGCCTAGGAAAATGTGCACCACTTTTGGCAGAGGTTCTGAACCAAGACAAAAATGATGGGCATTTTAGAAGGGCATTTCAGGTTCATTGAAAATTATTTTAGTAAACCCTAGTTGGTTTCAGAGGGGACTGGGGGTTCTGTCATCCCCATTTCAAGTTTCTGATGAAAGAGTAAACATGATGCAACACTCTAATGCATGACTAGCTAGGGTGTGACACTGGTCATCTCACCGACTCTATCGGAGTTCAGGTTTGCACATTCACCCAAAGGCTACTCCTTTCAAGGAGACCCTTCATCGAGGAAAGGCAGCACAAACGTGCGATAGGAGGTCCAAAACAACTTTTTGTAGACCGCACTCTCTATTTTGCGAGCCTATAAAGTGCCTTCTTCCTCAGCCGTCGACCCCTAGCATGTCAAATAGCCGGGGTTGTGGCGTTATTACATAAAAAAATACGATTGGCATATCACTCGGGTTCCCATGAACATAATCCGTATCCAGTATTCACTTGTCTCTACAGAACTGAATTTTGCTCCCTTGATTATTTCACACACGCACCCTAACATAACTTGACAGGGGCTCGGGATGGGAACAAAAAGAGTTGCCAACAAGTTCGAGCAACTTTATAGCATACTTCGGCGTCGCGAGTTTGGCCTTATATGCATCAGCTCCGAATCATGTCTTGGGTCAATAGTTGGGATGCCCGGCTCCTGTGCTTACTACCTTACGTTCCGCTCTATCGGCTAGGGTAGTAAAGGGAGAACTACTGCGATTGTTTTTCCGGTTCATCCGGTCAAACACCCTAGTAGAGAAAGCCGAAAACCGACTGTTATGATGCGGTGAGAGCTGGTCAACCACTCAATAACTTATCGGAATCTTTCGTGATTCCCTCCATACTACACGAAGGACCTTTCTTCAGGTCATACATGTAACACACCATATTGGGGTAACCGCGTACATACCAGGGTCTATATCATAGACCCACCATAAAACTCATATGGCTAAGTGAAAGTGTTAATGCCCTATAGTCCGATTGCCTAGTTTGCCGCATTGACACCTCCTTCATGGACCAAGATGTTGGGTTAAGAGTGATCAAGTGCTTTTCCGAACACCCCCGTATTTTCTACGAGGGGGTTGAAGCCGACGACTAGAAAACTTTCAGATTATACAAAAACGGCCGCACAGGAGGAACCAAAGCTATTAAGAGAATATTATAATATAATAATAATAATATTGTCATTTACAATTTCAACAAATTTCATTCAAATATCATGCATTTCGAGCACTGACCCTCTATCAAGCGGGCACCCTCTAAGACATCCTCGAAATAATGCTCTGGTGCGAGATGGTCCTTGCCCTTGGTGGACTCTTGGCCGTAACGTCAGTGGCCTTCATCTTCGCCCAGTATGTATTGACGTGGGAAAAGGCCATCCGTGCACCTTCAATGCACGTTGAACTCTTAATGGCGTCGATACGCGGCACCGCATCAACAAGTCGCTGCACCAAACCGAAATAACTATTCAGAATTGGCTCAGTAGGCCACAGTCGGACTATGACGTCCTTCATGGCAGAAGCGGGTATCCTGTTTAGCTCGTCCCACTGGGACATTTGTTCGTTTAGTAACAGTGGAAGCTTTGGCACGCCGAATTGTGACCAAAAAAGTTTCTCCGTTGCAGACCCTTCCTACACTTGGTAAAATTACGCTGCATCGGAGGCGCTCTTCGGCATGTCCAAGAATGTGTCTGGAGAGCTCCACATTTGATTAAGCGCAGAATACTTCGGATCACTGAATTTAGTCTATAATAAAAAAGGCTTACCAGCCACTATCTCCCCAGTTGTCGGATCTCCTCCCGAGCCGCTCTAGACTCAGACCGTGCTTCTCTCGCCTCTTGTTAGTGTCAGGACCCCGACTCGATGTCACATCGATCTAGCTGGTAACACCTCATATCACTTTGCGGCCTCACGCACGGTATCCCCACGGGTGTCGTCTTACCCTTTTCCCGGGACCGTTTGCGCCTTTTGGCTCACGTATATGATAGTGTCGCTAGCATCCATATGATAAAGAGCCCGGGCTGACATGACTAGTCGTAAACCCAAAGTGGCACAGACTTACAGGGACAGGCATCCATGACCCAGCTTCGAACGTGTCGGTCATCAGCAAGTGGGTCCGGGCTGTAGCACTGGGCTAGCAGGACTCCGGTAAACCGGGCTGTAGCGGGCTAACAGGACTCCGGTACTCAAAGCGTGACATTTCCCCGAAGGGACAGACACAGGAACGAAGGACACATGCCGGCCAGCCTAAGTGTTCCAGAGCAGTAGCAAGCTACCATGGCTCAGCGGTAACACTAGGAGACATTTCCCGGTAAGAGAGGCTACTAAAGATAAACAACTAGATAGTCAGATCCCACACATACCAAGCATTTCAATCATACACACAATATGCTCGATATGTGCAAATACAACGAAGCATCACAACATGACTCTACGACACAAGTACTTTATTTAAGGCTCAGTGAGCCATACATAACATACACACAAAGGTACGGGTCTCACGACCCAACATACAAGTCATACAATCATACAAGCCAACAGCGGAAGTAACTTGTCTGAGTACAGACAACTAGTAAAATAAAGGAGGCTTGGAAAGCCTGGCTATACTATGTGGTCCTTCACAAGCTCAGGGTCACCACCTGGGTCTATAGCCTACTCGTTGATGTCAACGTCTACATAGAACCCATCAGAAGGGGTTGCAGCGTCTTCTGTAAAAATGTAGATTATAGCAACATGAGTACAAAGGTACTCAGCAAGACTTACATCAGATCCTACATACATGCATAGTATCAAGAAGGGTTGGTGGAGTTATTGCAGCAAGCCAGCTTTGACTCTTGGCTAGGCTATCCTACGATACTCCATTTGAAATAGTTTTGCGCACACGAGTCCACTACTCACCACTTCAATACACTACCGAGGATCCACCTCCGTCTTCCTACGGAAGAGCCATCCTCGGCACTCACACTTATCTTGAGGCTTTTAATAGTTTCCATTTACTTGTCTATGAACTGTATAGGCAACCAAGTAGTCCTTTACCGCGGACGCGGCTATTCGAATAGATCATGTTAACCCTGCAGGGGGTACTTCTTCATACACGCTCTCACCACTTACCATCGTTTACACGACATGTACTCGGCAACCTTCAAGCGGAAGCCCAACGTGGGTGTCGGCCACGACCTACCTAATCACCTAAGCCTCCAGTCCAGGTTTATCGCCTATTCAGGTTCCATCCGCAGGGAGTCCGGCCGATGTTTCCCATACGGCCCCGAACGATGTGAACAGGGTTCCCGAGATACCTAACGGGTATTCGGTACACCCGGCCACGTACCTACCGCATCACAGCCCACCCCTACGGTCAGCGCTGTCCACGGCCTCCAGTAGGCTACAAACACCAGAAACTACTTGCAACTCCTGGACGGAGAACTAGGGTGAATAAGAAGTCGAGAGGGTCCATTGGTTTCGGGCCCAATGCATGGTAGTAGCTGATTCTTAAATCACACATACAGATCTCAGTGCTTAAGGTCGGCTTCAATGAAACAACCCACCATGTACTCCTACATGGCCTCTCATCGATACCTTTACCAAATCGTGTTCACCACACCACTCTCATTACCGACATAATCATTTCACTCTAGCCCATCCCCCAGATGAACCAGACCTGACACGACTCTAAGCATAGCAGGCATAGCAAGGTAGGAACAACACATACATATGGCTCAATCAACTCCTACACATGCTAGTGGGTTTCATCTAGTTACTGTGGCAATGACAGGTCATGCAGAGGAAATGGGTTCAACTACCGTAGCACACAGCAGTTTGAATCGCGTTGTCTTAATGCAGTAAAAGAGAGCAGGAGCGAGAACATGGGATTGTATCGATATGATCAAATGGTTGGTTGCTTGCCTGATGGTTCGATGCACGGATACGGTTCTTCGCTAGGGTAATCACGGTACTCCTCGGGAACAGAACCTGTCGCAAAGGATAACGATACACAGGCATCACCAAACAATGTGCAACAATATGATGCATGCATGAAACATGGCAATATGAGTGTGTTGGGCTAATGCAACTAAAGCCAGAAGGGTTTGAACAAATTTGAATCAAAGATTCAAATTTTAAATTCAAATATGGCCTTTTAAAGTGCTTTTCCTTGTTCTGATTAAAACATCATTTTAACTTGTTTGATCATGCATGAAAATAGTACAGATGGATAGATTGGATTTTTCTGATCATTTTTCATATATAATTTGTCCAATTTGGAGTTACAGAATAAAAGTTATGAATTTTTGAAGTTTAATTAATATTCTGGAATTTCCTGATTTAATTTAAATCCAGAAATATCATTTACTGCGTCAGCCTGACGTCACAGTGACATCAGCAGGTCAACAGGGCTGGCTCGGGTCAAACCTGACGTGTGGGGTCCACACGTCAGTGACACAGGGGCTAATCCCGTGTTGACCCGGGCTGGTTAGCTTTGACTAAGCCCTGGGGCCCACTTGTCAGCGTCAGTAGGTGGTGGTTTAGTGGCTAATTAACTAGGCCACGTCAGCTCGCCGGAGTTCTGGCCGGCGGCGACCAACAGTGCGGCGGCGATAGTGGTTTTGGTCGTTTCGGCCATCAAATGAACCGCGGAGGCCACCGGAGTGAAGCTGAGGACGACCCGCGGCTCTTGGCGGAGTCCGTTGGGGTCGGGGTGGCCGGAGTCGACGGCGGCGAGCTCGGTTGCGGCCGCCGGGGTTCGGTCGTGCACGGGAACGGTGCTGGAGGGCGTTAGGGGGGGTGTTGGAGCGTGCTACGTGCTCCTAGTGAGATGTGGAGCACGATGGCGTGCTCGGTTGGGCGCTACGGCGATCGTGGCCACGACGGCGACATCGCCGGCGGCGTGAAGCTTTCGGCCGTGGTGGGGCTAGGGCCTAGGGGTCGGGAGAGAGCAGGGAAGAAGGGGGAAACGGTGGCGTAGCTCACCGCGGTTGCAGTGGGCGTCGAAACGGGCTCGGGGACGCGCTGGAGACGGCGAATTCGTCGGCGACGGTGGTCGCAGCCCGAAGAGGGGAACGGCGACGTGGCGGCGATGCAGGGCTTCCGGGGACTCGTGGAGCGGTGGGGAGGAAGAGGGAGTCGAGGCGGAGCTTCTGAGCTTGTCGGGGGAGCGAGGGGTGGTCGGAGGCAGTGGCTAAGGCGAACGGCGGCGACGGTGAGCTTCGGCCGTGAGAGAGAGAGAGCGAGGGAGAACCGGGGGAGAGTGAGAGAGAGCAGGGGGGATCGGGACGGGCTGTGGGCGTCGTCCACGCGGCCAGGAGGGAGTCGGCAAGCAGGAGGTGGCTGCGCGGCCGCGCGCGCGCGAGCACGCAGCAGCTTCGGGGCGTGGGGAGGAAGATGACGGGGAGCTACAGTGCTGGGCTGGGTCGGTTGCTGGCTGGGCCGGCCGGCTAGCTGGGCCGCACAGGTAAGTCTTCCCTTTTCTTTTCTGTTTTCTGTTTTTATTTAATATATATGCAACTTTGTTGAATTAACTAAAATACCTAGGCAACTCCAAAATTCACCAAACTACTCCTGGTCCATAGTTGGATTATTTCCAACATGAAACATTTTAGTTTGGAGATACTTGAGCATTTAAATATTTTATATTATTTTAAATGCCCAAATTCAAATAGTTATGATTTAATTCAAAAACCCTAGGATGGCCTAGGAAAATGTGCACCACTTTTGGCAGAGGTTCTGAACCAAGACAAAAATGATGGGCATTTTAGAAGGGCATTTCAGGTTCATTGAAAATTATTTTAGTAAACCCTAGTTGGTTTCAGAGGGGACTGGGGGTTCTGTCATCCCCATTTCAAGTTTCTGATGAATGAGTAAACATGATGCAACACTCTAATGCATGACTAGCTAGGGTGTGACAACTCACCCCCACTCAAAAGAATCTCGTCCCGAGATTTGGGTTCCTCCGCGAAGAAGGCGGGGTATTCAAGTCGAAGACGATCCTCCCTTTCCCAAGTTGCTTCATCCTCAGAATGGTGCGACCATTGAACCTTGAGAAACTTGATATTATGACGTCGCGTGGTACGTTCGGCTTGATCGAGGATACGAATGGGGTACTCTCGATATGTAAGATTATCTTGGAGATCAAGCGTTTCATGGTCCACTTCACGGATAGGATCCGAGAAGCAACGCCTGAGCTGAGAAACGTGGAAGACGTCGTGAACTCTGGAGAGGTGCGGAGGTAGTTCCAATTGGTAGGCAACTTCTCCTCGTTTGGCAAGAATGCGAAAAGGTCCAATGTAACGAGGAGCCAATTTGCCTTTGATACCGAAACGATGGGTTCCCTTCAGAGGGGTGACCCGAAGATAAGCCTTCTCGTCAACCTCGAAAGTCATAGCCTTATGTTTTCGGTCATATTGACTCTTTTGACGAGATTGGGCTGTTTTCAACTTTTCACGAACGATACGAACTTGTTCTTCTGCTTCCTGAATCATATCCGGGCCAAAGAATTGTCTCTCCCCGGTCTCTGACCAGTTAAGGGGTGTTCGACATCGTCGTCCATAGAGAACTTCAAAAGGGGCTTTACCCAAGCTAGATTGATAGCTGTTGTTGTACGCGAATTCGGCAAATGGAAGGCACTTCTCCCAGTCCATTCCGAACGAGATAACAGAGGCTTGAAGCATGTCTTCTAGAATTTGGTTGACGCGTTCCACTTGACCACTTGACTGAGGGTGGAAAGCGGTGCTAAAGGAGAGACGAGTTCCCATAGCATTTTGGAAACTTTCCCAAAATCGAGAGGTGAAAAGACTTCCTCGATCCGAATTGATTTCCAAAGGGACACCATGGAGAGACACTATTCGGGAGATGTATAAGTCTGCCAGCTGACTAGCGGTTATACTCTCACGAACAGGTAAGAAATGAGCTACTTTGGAAAGACGATCGACCACGACGAAAATAGCATTATTCCCTCTTTTGGTCCTGGGAAAACCGGTAATGAAATCCATACCAATTTTATCCCATTTCCATTCAGGAATAGCTAAGGGTTGAAGGGTGCCAGCAGGCCGTTGATGCTCTGCTTTTACACGACGACAGACGTCGCAATTGGCAATATACTGAGCAATTTCTCTCTTCATCCTAGTCCACCAGAACCTCTGGCGTAGGTCCTGATACATCTTAGTACTACCGGGATGAATGGTGAGAGGAGATTCATGGGCCTCCTTAAGGATTAATCGCCTTAGGTTGCGCACTTTGGGAACTACTAGTCGATTCCCGAAGTATACAACTCCTTGATCATTAACGGAGAAAAAATTCGCAATTCCTTTCTGAATGTTTCCCTTGATGCGGGAGATTCCCGGATCTACCTTCTGTGCTTTGATGATTTGATCCGTAAGAGTAGGTTTTGCCACCAAGGTGGAAAGAAAACCTTGAGGTACAATGTGAAGGTTAAGCTTCCGAAATTCCTCATGGAGAAGCGGTTGACTTTGTTGTAACATCAGGTTGTTACAATAAGATTTACGACTTAGCGCATCAGCCATGACGTTGGCTTTCCCTGGGGTGTAGGTTATTCCTAAGTCGAAGTCTGTGATCAATTCAACCCAACGTCTTTGTCTAAGATTCAAATCCGGTTGGGTGAAGATGTACTTCAGGCTTTGGTGATCAGTGAAAATTTCGCAACGATTACCGAGGAGGTAATGTCGCCAGGTCTTAAGTGCATAGACTACGGCTGCAAGTTCTAAATCATGAGTAGGATAATTCTCCTCATGTGGGTGCAATTGCCGTGAAGCGTAAGCAATTACGTGTCGATCCTGCATGAGAATGCAACCTAGTCCTTGTCGTGAGGCGTCGCAGTAGATAACAAAGTCCTTGGAGAAGTCTGGCGGTACCAGCACGGGAGCAGAAGTCAGGCGTCTTTTCAGTTCCTGAAAGCTGTGCTCACATTGTGGAGTCCATTCGAACGTCTTATCTTTCTTGAGGAGTTCGGTTAGAGGTTTAGCAACTTTGGAGAAGTTCTCGACAAAGCGACGGCAATAGCTCGCTAAGCCTAGAAAACTCCGAACTTGCTTGACCGATTCAGGTGGAGTCCAATCAAGGACGGCTTGAACTCGCTCAGGGTTAACAGCAATACCTTTACCAGATATTACATGACCCAGATAGGTCACTTCTGATAACCAGAATTCACATTTTGAAAATTTGGCATAAAGGCGATGCTCTCGAAGTTTCTTCAACACTAGACTTAGATGTTCGGCATGTTCTTCCTCGTTCTTGGAGTAGATGAGTATATCATCGAGATAAACTACGACGAATTTATCCAAATACTCCATGAAGATTGAGTTCATTAACCAAGAAAAAGTGGCTGGAGCGTTGGTTAATCCGAAGGACATGACGGTGTACTCATATTGGCCATAACGAGTAACAAAGGCCGTTTTAGGAATGTCCCAGTTTCTGATTTTGATTTGATGGTAGCCCAACCTCAAATCCATCTTAGAGAAGACTGAGGATCCAGCGAGCTGATCATACAGATCGTTGATCCTGGGAAGTGGATATTTGTTTTTGATTGTGACCAAATTGACAGGTCGGTAATCTACAACCATCCGGTCCGTACCATCTTTCTTCTTGACGAATAGGACGGGGCAAGCCCACGGAGATGAGCTAGGTCGGATGAAACCCTTTTTCAAGGATTCATCGAGTTGTTTCTTAAGCTCGGCTAGTTCTAGAGGTGCCATTTTGTAAGGTCTTCTAGCAATCGGAACGGTTCCGGGGATGAGGTCTATTACAAACTCAACATCCCTGTCAGGTGGGACACCTGGCAATTCCTCTGGAAAGACATCCGGGAAGTCACGGACTACCGGAACGTCCTCAAGGTCTGGCAAAGGGTTGGCGTTAAGAGAATATAATTGTCGCTTGGCTATCCGAGTCAAAACATTGACTATCTTGCCCGAAGGGTGGGTGAGTTGAACAGTCCTAGAGAAGCAATCAATTTGGGCATGATGGGCTGACATCCAGTCCATACCCAGAATGATATTAATATCTGAAGATTTAAGGGCTATCAAAGACGCAAGGAAAACAAGTCTGTCGACTTGGATCTCATTTCCATAACTTACCCTAGAGGTCTGCCATCTAGACCCAGGGGTAGAGATTTCCATAGTGGATGGCAAGTCACAGAATGCAACGTTATGCAAACGAGCATAATTTTCAGATATAAAAGAATGAGAGGCTCCTGTATCGAAAAGAACAGATGCCGGGTGGCAATTAACAAGAAGCGTACCGAGAACGACGTTGGGGTCCTCTTGAGCTTCTTCGGCAGAGACACAGTTGACATGGCCACGTGAAGCGGTGACCGGTTTAGCATGAAATACCTTTCCTGTCGGCTTGCCACGGCCAACAGCTTTAGCAGATTGATTGGGGTTGGTCTGGGGACACTCACGCATATAATGACCAGATTCCCCACACTTGAAACAAGTCACGGAACTGGTACGTGGAGGAGCATTATTGGTTGGACCCCCATAGGGCTTAGCTGGAGCAGACTGTTGAGCGGGGCGAGGCGCCTGGAAAGATGGCCTCGGTGTGAACCTGGGTGGCAGGGCGGTGTTGGGTACCCACACGCGGCGCTTCTGAGGACCAGCACCGGATGAGGAACCCATGTCACGTCCATGCTTGCGTGTTGCGTCATAGTCAGTCTGACCAGTTTCAGCACTGATGGCTTTGTTGACAAGTTTCGAGAAGGATGTGCACTCATGCAGACGGAGGTCGCGGCGAAGCTCAGGGCTAAGGCCCTTGCGGAACCTTGCTTGCTTCTTGGCGTCAGTAGAAACTTCCTCGGTTGCATATCGTGCAAGATTACCAAACTCTCTGCTATAGACATCCACAGAAAGTCGGCCTTGGGTGAAATTGCAAAATTCTTCACGCTTACGGTCCATGAGACCCTCCGGAATGTGATGTTCACGGAAAGCCTCACTGAACTCAGCCCAAGTTGTGACATGGCCCGCTGGGCGCATGGCTCCATAATTCTCCCACCATAGACTGGCGGGGCCTTCAAGATGATATGCAGCAAAGGTGACCTTGTCAGCCTCCGCTACCAGCGCGGAACGCAGCTTGTGAGAGATACTGCGAAGCCAGTCATCAGCGTCGAGAGGCTCGACGGAGTGGTGGAACGTGGGTGGATGCAATTTGATAAAATCACTGAGGGACACCACGTTAGCCCTCTGATGATGTGATGTGTTCTGTTCAATACGCTCCAACAAACGGTTTGTCTCCCGCTTGTTTCTCTCAGCTTCCATCATAACCTCGGCTAGTGAAGGAGGTTGAGGCAGATGTTCATTTCTGGCTTCACTGCCTTCGGCCTGCTCTTGGGAAGCAGGATTAGCGCGCGTGTTGACCATCCTAGGAAATCAGGACGATGATTTAGTCAGGATGGTAAAATTCCGACATAGGATATAGAATGTAAGGAATAACTCGAAATGCAAGATGATCATCCTTAAGGCCCGATTTTCACGGTCCTTATCCTCGAGCATCTCAGCAGTGGTGCGAGTCCGTGAATCCTCCTGAGTGGAGTCAGCATAAATAGCTTGGAGATATCCTTGTGCTCCCGGAAGTGATCCTGGCATATACCGGAAGTCAGAGTCCCGAAATAGACCAGATCTGACTCGCATAATGGTCATCATAGAGTAGGCGGCATCCTGCACAGCCATCTCGATAGTAACCCCGAGTCCATAGGAGCAGTGAAGAGGCTCAGTGGATCCAGGATAAGATGGAAATATCCTGACAGTGCAGAGATACTGGCTTTGATTAAAGTCTCGGAATTGCTCTTCGACCGTGTACTCAGGATACCAGCGGTATCCAGCCTCAGTCATTACCCTGACCAACTTAGCAGTATGGCCGGGTACATCTAGGCATCGAGTCAGGCGAACCACTTGATTGAGGTCGCGAGTGGCCATCTGAAAGCATAATCATAATGCAAAGGCATTAGAATTTCTAGCAAAATTTCGGCAGCATAACAGCTGTAAATGCTCAAAAAGGATATTGAGACATTTGACAAAGGATTTCGTACACACTCAACATCATCATATCAAGTCTTGAAACCATTCCTACAACATAATGTGGTGGTAGAACTGAACTAGGCTGATAACCATCAAACTTATAAGGTACTACTGATTAGTAACACGTGATCCTGATAGAGAGAACAGATCCTAATTCCTTAATCCCCGGTGGAAGAATGGACTGACTCAGATCAGAATGTCATAAGGTATAAGGAGTAAAAAGAGCCTTACGTTCCAACCCACAAACAATTCCCCTACATATAACTAAAGAATTTCTAGACTCAACATCGACCAGTTTGGCTTGGAGAACCTACAGGCAGTCCGGCTCTGATGCCAACGCTGTCAGGACCCCGACTCGATGTCACATCGATCTAGCTGGTAACACCTCATATCACTTTGCGGCCTCACGCACAGTATCCCCACGGGTGTCGTCTTACCTTTTTCCCGGGACCGTTTGCGCCTTTTGGCTCACGTATATGATAGTGTCGCTAGCATCCATATGATAAAGAGCCCGGGCTGACATGACTAGTCGTAAACCCAAAGTGGCACAGACTTACAGGGACAGGCATCCATGACCCAGCTTCGAACGTGTCGGTCATCAGCAAGTGGGTCCGGGCTGTAGCACTGGGCTAGCAGGACTCCGGTAAACCGGGCTGTAGCGGGCTAACAGGACTCCGGTACTAAAAGCGTGACATTTCCCCGAAGGGACAGACACAGGAACGAAGAAGGACACATGCCGGCCAGCCTAAGTGTTCCAGAGCAGTAGCAAGCTACCATGGCTCAGCGGTAACACTAGGAGACATTTCCCGGTAAGAGAGGCTACTAAAGATAAACAACTAGATAGTCAGATCCCACACATACCAAGCATTTCAATCATACACACAATATGCTCGATATGTGCAAATACAACGAAGCATCACAACATGACTCTACGACACAAGTACTTTATTTAAGGCTCAGTGAGCCATACATAACATACACACAAAGGTACGGGTCTCACGACCCAACATACAAGTCATACAATCATACAAGCCAACAGCGGAAGTAACTTGTCTGAGTACAGACAACTAGTAAAATAAAAGAGGCTTGGAAAGCCTGGCTATACTATGTGGTCCTTCACAAGCTCAGGGTCACCACCTAGGTCTTTAGCCTACTCGTTGATGTCAACGTCTACATAGAACCCATCAGAAGGGGTTGCAGCGTCTTCTGTAAAAAATGTAGATTATAGCAACATGAGTACAAAGGTACTCAGCAAGACTTACATCAGATCCTACATACATGCATAGTATCAAGAAGGGTTGGTGGAGTTATTGCAGCAAGCCAGCTTTGACTCTTGGCTAGGCTATCCTACGATACTCCATTTGAAATAGTTTTGCGCACACGAGTCCACTACTCACCACTTCAATACACTACCGAGGATCCACCTCCGTCTTCCTACGGAAGAGCCATCCTCGGCACTCACACTTATCTTGAGGCTTTTAATAGTTTCCATTTACTTGTCTATGAACTGTATAGGCAACCAAGTAGTCCTTTACCGCGGACGCGGCTATTCGAATAGATCATGTTAACCCTGCAGGGGGTACTTCTTCATACACGCTCTCACCACTTACCATCGTTTACACGACATGTACTCGGCAACCTTCAAGCGGAAGCCCAACGTGGGTGTCGGCCACGACCTACCTAATCACCTAAGCCTCCAGTCCAGGTTTATCGCCTATTCAGGTTCCATCCGCAGGGAGTCCGGCCGATGTTTCCCATACGGCCCCGAACGATGTGAACAGGGTTCCCGAGATACCTAACGGGTATTCGGTACACCCGGCCACGTACCTACCGCATCACAGCCCACCCCTACGGTCAGCGCTGTCCACGGCCTCCAGTAGGCTACAAACACCAGAAACTACTTGCAACTCCTGGACGGAGAACTAGGGTGAATAAGAAGTCGAGAGGGTCCATTGGTTTCGGGCCCAATGCATGGTAGTAGCTGATTCTTAAATCACACATACAGATCTCAGTGCTTAAGGTCGGCTTCAATGAAACAACCCACCATGTACTCCTACATGGCCTCTCATCGATACCTTTACCAAATCGTGTTCACCACACCACTCTCATTACCGACATAATCATTTCACTCTAGCCCATCCCCCAGATGAACCAGACCTGACACGACTCTAAGCATAGCAGGCATAGCAAGGTAGGAACAACACATACATATGGCTCAATCAACTCCTACACATGCTAGTGGGTTTCATCTAGTTACTGTGGCAATGACAGGTCATGCAGAGGAAATGGGTTCAACTACCGTAGCACACAGCAGTTTGAATCGCGTTGTCTTAATGCAGTAAAAGAGAGCAGGAGCGAGAACATGGGATTGTATCGATATGATCAAATGGTTGGTTGCTTGCCTGATGGTTCGATGCACGGATACGGTTCTTCGCTAGGGTAATCACGGTACTCCTCGGGAACAGAACCTGTCGCAAAGGATAACGATACACAGGCATCACCAAACAATGTGCAACAATATGATGCATGCATGAAACATGGCAATATGAGTGTGTTGGGCTAATGCAACTAAAGCCAGAAGGGTTTGAACAAATTTGAATCAAAGATTCAAATTTTAAATTCAAATATGGCCTTTTAAAGTGCTTTTCCTTGTTCTGATTAAAACATCAATTTAACTTGTTTGATCATGCATGAAAATAGTACAGATGGATAGATTGGATTTTTCTGATCATTTTTCATATATAATTTGTCCAATTTGGAGTTACAGAATAAAAGTTATGAATTTTTGAAGTTTAATTAATATTCTGGAATTTCCTGATTTAATTTAAATCCAGAAATATCATTTACTGCGTCAGCCTGACGTCACAGTGACATCAGCAGGTCAACAGGGCTGGCTCGGGTCAAACCTGACGTGTGGGGTCCACACGTCAGTGACACAGGGGCTAATCCCGTGTTGACCCGGGCTGGTTAGCTTTGACTAAGCCCTGGGGCCCACTTGTCAGCGTCAGTAGGTGGTGGTTTAGTGGCTAATTAACTAGGCCACGTCAGCTCGCCGGAGTTCTGGCCGGCGGCGACCAACAGTGCGGCGGCGATAGTGGTTTTGGTCGTTTCGGCCATCAAATGAACCGCGGAGGCCACCGGAGTGAAGCTGAGGACGACCCGCGGCTCTTGGCGGAGTCCGTTGGGGTCGGGGTGGCCGGAGTCGACGGCGGCGAGCTCGGTTGCGGCCGCCGGGGTTCGGTCGTGCACGGGAACGGTGCTGGAGGGCGTTAGGGGGGGTGTTGGAGCGTGCTACGTGCTCCTGGTGAGATGTGGAGCACGATGGCGTGCTCGGTTGGGCGCTACGGCGATCGTGGCCACGACGGCGACATCGCCGGCGGCGTGAAGCTTTCGGCCGCGGTGGGGCTAGGGCCTAGGGGTCGGGAGAGAGCAGGTAAGAAGGGGGAAACGGTGGCGTAGCTCACCGCGGTTGCAGTGGGCGTCGAAACGGGCTCGGGGACGCGCTGGAGACGGCGAATTCGTCGGCGACGGTGGTCGGAGCCCGAAGAGGGGAACGGCGACGTGGCGGCGATGCAGGGCTTCCGGGGACTCGTGGAGCGGTGGGGAGGAAGAGGGAGTCGAGGCGGAGCTTCTGAGCTTGTCGGGGAGCGAGGGGTGGTCGGAGGCAGTGGCTAAGGCGAACGGCGGCGACGGTGAGCTTCGGCCGTGAGAGAGAGAGAGCGAGGGAGAACCGGGGGAGAGTGAGAGAGAGCAGGGGGGATCGGGACGGGCTGTGGGCGTCGTCCACGCGGCCAGGAGGGCGTCGGCAAGCAGGAGGTGGCCGCGCGGCCGCGCGCGCGCGAGCACGCAGCAGCTTCGGGGCGTGGGGAGGAAGACGACGGGGAGCTACAGTGCTGGGCTGGGTCGGTTGCTGGCTGGGCCGGCCGGCTGGCTGGGCCGCACAGGTAAGTCTTCCCTTTTCTTTTCTGTTTTCTGTTTTTATTTAATATATATGCAACTTTGTTGAATTAACTAAAATACCTAGGCAACTCCAAAATTCACCAAACTACTCCTGGTCCATAGTTGGATTATTTCCAACATGAAACATTTTAGTTTGGAGATACTTGAGCATTTAAATATTTTATATTATTTTAAATGCCCAAATTCAAATAGTTATGATTTAATTCAAAAACCCTAGGATGGCCTAGGAAAATGTGCACCACTTTTGGCAGAGGTTCTGAACCAAGACAAAAATGATGGGCATTTTAGAAGGGCATTTCAGGTTCATTGAAAATTATTTTAGTAAACCCTAGTTGGTTTCAGAGGGGACTGGGGGTTCTGTCATCCCCATTTCAAGTTTCTGATGAATGAGTAAACATGATGCAACACTCTAATGCATGACTAGCTAGGGTGTGACAGTTAGGCGTTGTCAAGATCGGCCGCTTTGGCTTTGTTATCCCTATTGAGGAATTCACACTGTAGAGTGGTTTTCTCTAGCTCGCGCACCATGATAGAAATTATCTCCTCACACTGGCGCTGAGCAGACTGTTCGGTTTTCAACTCGTCAGCTGCCTTATTGGCAGCCAAATTACTCATCCGGGCTTGCTCCTTGGCAAGGGCAAGTTCAGGCCGAAGGACCTCCACCACGGCAGCACCATATGCAATTATGCGTGTCTCAGTATACAATTCTAGCTTCGTACTCATGTTATCATACATACATATACCTACTGCCCCAGAAGCATACCTTGCGCCTCATCAAGCCGCCTGTTGATAAGCGTGATGTCGTCATCCGCCTCATCAATCTTCCACTGTAGATCTGCATCCTCTGTGGTTCAGGTAGTAGCCAGGGTGGTAACAACCTGTGTTCCAATTAGTCAGATTATTTCCCGAGCATATCTTTTTGATCCTCTGATTGCCTCCCTTGGGAAGCCAATCAGAGTCTCAGGGGTTACTATCTATACACAGGAGCATTTTGTGAATAAAACACAATCAAAAACATTACAGTACAAACCTCGAAGCCTCTTAGCAGGCTTGTGAAGGCCTCATTCAATCCGCTTTTCGCGGACAGAACCTTTTCAACCACCGTACCCATCAAGGAACGATGGTCCTCTAAGACAGACGCCTGTCGCAGCATGTTCGTCCATATATCCGACGCTTCTGGATCTCCGGAAGCTGCTATAGCAGTACGGCCTCCCTTCGAAGGGATCCGTCTATCCGTCCTTGGAGTTGTCTCTGGTTGTAAGCTGGACAGCCCGGGGCCTTTATTGTTGGCCCCCGGGCCCTGGGCTACTGAAGTATCACCTTTGGGTAGTGCCTTCATCATCCCCTGCATCACTTGTTGATCTGGAGAGATCCTCCGGGACGACACCTCGAAGTCATCCGCCCTATTGGGCGAGGAGACCGGTGGAGGTGTCTCGCTCTCCATCATCTCCGGGAGGAGATCCCCCGAGGAAGAAGATTGTTGAAGAAAACTATGTGCCAAGCTGCAAAAACATATATTCTAGATGTTACCTTGGTCACAGGAGAGGAACGAGATATGTTTAAATCACCCTTGTTCACTTATGATTTGGCTAAAGGCTTGTCCTCGCCGTCCTCCAAGCGCGAGCAGCCTGACAGATGCATTTTGCCTCTCTTAGGAGCCTGTTCCTCCCGACCTTCAGAGGAGGCCCTTTTCTTACCATGAGGAGAAGAGATGTTGGCTTCTCCTTTACCTTTGTCTCCAGGCGATGGGATTTTGATCTCCTCGGACACAGCGTCTAATATACCTTCGGGATGGAGGCCACCTTCAGTCCTCCTGCTCTCCGTCTTGTCCTCGTTCACAGGCATCTGGTACGGTGCCGGGGCCAGCATTACTGTTAATACGGGATCCGCTGAGTCTTCGGGAAGGGGGGGCGAACATGTAATTCACTCTGCTTCCTTTATCCAACCCTGTAAGAAGATAGTGTGATCTGTATCGCATTACGGCACGCATAGCTAGATATTGTTCGGGAGTCGAGCGCTTACCGAGGTGTCTGGATGGTTGTGATCGAGGCCGATGTCCTTGGTGGTGTCCAGCCACTGTTTTCGTTTCCCGAA
Source organism: Triticum aestivum (assembly GCF_018294505.1). NCBI lineage: Eukaryota > Viridiplantae > Streptophyta > Magnoliopsida > Poales > Poaceae > Triticum > Triticum aestivum. Next base: position 489,741,543 of record NC_057806.1, read on the forward strand.
AAACAACTTCCACATTCCTTTGTGCATAGTACCGAAGAAGTCTTGGAGGGTCCGTGGTCCTTCTGGATTAAACTCCCACATCCGGAGAGGCCATCGCTGGCACGACAGAACCCGGCGGACCAACATTACTTGGACCACGTTGATAAGACCAACGTCCTTCTCAAGGAGGCTCCGGATGCGTCTCTGTAGAGTCTGCACTTCGTTAATGGATCCCCAGTCCAGCCCCTTATTAATCCATGATGCAAGATGTAACTGAGAACCAGATCGAAACACATGTATAGCCGCCCACTTGGTACTGCGGGGTTCGGTGACGTAAAACCACTCCCGCTATCATAGGTTGGGAGCTTCGGTGAAAGAGCATTTTGGCCAGGGAGCATTGGTAAGCTTGCTCACTATAGCACCTCCGCACTCCGCGTGTTCCCAGTCGACTACCTTTGGCTTCACACGAAAGGTCTTGAGCCATAAGCCGAAGTGTGGGGGAATATGGAGAAAGGCCTCGCACGTTATAATGAACGTCGAGATGTGAAGGAAAGAATCTGGGGCAAGATCATGAAAATCTAGTCCGTAGTAAAACGTGAGCCCCCGAACAAAGGCATGAGGAGCGAATCCTAGCCCTCACAGGAAGTGGGAGATGAATACAACCCTCTCACCGGATCTAGGAGTAGGAATAACCAGTCCTTGAGCAGGAAGACTATGGGGGATCTCCGCGGTCAGGTATCTAGCTGCATGAAGCTTCACAATGTCCTCCTCTGTAAAACAGGAAGCCATCCATTGGCTCTGTGGGCTGGGTCCGGACATGATTGGGCCGCTTGAAGCAATGAAGTCGAACCTCGGGTGCTAGAACTCGAAGTTGGAAGGGTTGAGGAAAGGGTCGGCACAAAATAAGACGGCCCATGGCCCCTTTATAAAGGCAAAGGATATCGAACGCCTCGTCCTAAGCCTGAAAACCTTCTTGTTCCGAAGGGATTATTCCAATGGAACGGTTGGGTTACCCACACCCATATTTATGAGAATCCCACAATAAGGGGACACGATCTCTGTTTCGACAAGATGTGCCAATAAAAACAGCGCCTTGAAACATGGAACAACAGGACAAGAAATGGTTCGAAACAATGACCGGGCAAGCGTGAGGTCAGATTACAAAAAGTTGTCAGCGGATTGGATTCGTGATATATTATACTCTCCGCGGTTCTGAGTGGTACTTGTGTTGCGGATCTGGAGACATTCGTTATGTCCGAAGACTATCATGGAGTATTTGGAAAGGGGAACCCGCCTTGCAATGCCGAAGACAATCTACGCACCGGACACCTCGTCATTGAAGCCTGGTTCAGGGGCTACTGAGGTAGTCCTGGACTAAGGGGTCCTCAGGCGTCCGGCCTATTGGACATGGGCCAGACTGATGGGCTGTAAAGATGCAAAGACCAAAGACTCTACCCGTGTCCGGATGGGACTCTCCCTGACGTGGAAGGTAATCTTGGCGTCCAAATATGAAGATTCCTTTCTCTGTAACCGACCTTATGTAACCCAAGGTCCGTCCGGTGTCTATATAAACTGGAGGGCTAGGTCCGTAGACATATCCTCATAATCGTAGTCAGACAAGCAAGACTTTTAGGGTTTAGCCATTACGATCTCGTGGTAGATCAACTCTTGTAATACTCATATTCATCAAGATCAATCAACTAGGAAGTAGGGTATTACCTCCATAGACAGGGCCCGAACCTGGGTAAACCTTGTGTCCCTTGCCTCCTATTACCATCAACCTTAGACGCACAGTTTAGGACCCCCTACCCGAGATCCGCCGGTTTTAACACCGACGGGAGGGGACTAGCATATATACTATATGTATGCGTCCGTGAACAAGTACACCTCACTCAGTGTCAACTTTTTGGTTACCGAGGCACGTGCCAGATCAAAATTCTGAAATTGGTTATTCAAACATCACACAACACCTTTTTGGGCCACATGCATATATATCCTAGATAGGACACTCACGTGTGACGCTTCTATCTATGGGCCCACGAGGCCATCGTCTATGCATGCATCACTTTGACGTACATCGGGAGAGGTTAATTAATTTCACCATCGATGAGGATTCTTTTGGGTTGTACTTGTACATATATTACGGCGGGAGCATATAGTATGCGGTGAAGAGGGGGGAAGGGGACCATCATATGTAGTACGCTTGATATGAACCTCGCTCTGCGTGGGTGCATGGTTTATGAATGTTGAGGCATGTGCACATCAAAGTTGTGCATTTTGGTTATTCACCATATATATGTTTGGCCCACATGCAAAGCGGTTGTGGTTGTCCTCTCGCACCCACTTAAGCGGTTATCATCGATACCGATGCTTTCCATCTGTGGTCCTGCTTGGTCCATCACTTCTTTTTGCCTGACAACAAGAGAGGTCAATTTGACTTAGGAGGGGTTATTATTTTTGCTCTGGGATGACATGCATGATACACTTTGAGAACACACATATGCATGTGTACGCATGAATCCCTCCCATCAAGTTGAAGTGGCTAGTACAACGACACCATCATGAACCGATCTCGCTCTGTGTGGGGAGCTAGTGTACGATTTTTGACACACGCGCTAGATCAATGTTGTGTATTCAAACATGCATGCACGCATCACCTCCATACATATGCATGTAGTGGTTGCCTTCGAAGGATACACTCCGTCGCGTGGTTACCAGCGACAAGCCTATATATTCGTGGGCCCGCGTGGACATCCATGATCACCTTGACCAACAACAAGATAGGTTACCATGGCAGATTCTTCATTTGGTTAGAGTTATTGTAGTATAGGTCATGGTGAGATTCAGACCTAGTTAAGTTTGAGCGCATATACTATATATGCACGCATGCATGCATATATGAATCCCCGTCGTTGGCTTGATGTGTGGTGTAACACACATATGCATTGTCAATCTAACTCTCACTCGGTGTGGGGATTTCTAGTTCAAAATCACGGTGCCACATCAAAGTTGTTCATTGTTACTCAAAAACACACCTCTCCATACATATGTTTGGGCCACACGCATGCAGTGGTTGTCTTCGGGGACTAGCTACTTGCATGATTATTAGCGAGCTAGCCTATCTCCGGGGTCACATGGACGGCCTTCACTTTGACCAACAACAAGAGAGAGGTTGTACGACCAAGGTGGATTATTCTTGGTCCATTTTATGATCCTTCTTGGTGAGATATATGCCTCTCTAGCCCGCCGACTGAAAGTGTGTGGGGGGGGGATGGGGGGGTTGCTACATCGCACTTTGCTAGGTGAACCTCGGT
>NC_057806.1:489745678-489775374 GCF_018294505.1 Triticum aestivum
AGGATTCCCTTCGTGCCGACACGAGGGAGGAGGGGGGCTGCTAGCTACTTCGCACTTTTCTAGGTGAACCTCGGTTGAGGGGGAGGGGGCATGCATTCATAATATATAGCTTAGGATTCCCTTCGTGCCGTCACAAGGGATGAGGGGGGCTGCTAGCTACTTCGCACTTTGCTAGGTGAACCTCGGTTGAGGGGGAGGGGCATGCATTCATAGCTTAGGATTCCCTTCGTGCTGACACGAGAGGGTGGGAGCAAGCAATACCGTGCGCTTTGCGAGAGAGGTGCCACATCAAATGTGCATTTGGTATTTGAAAATCAAACCACCCTTTTCATACATAAATTTGGTCCACATGCAAGTGTGTTCGTGTTCTGACCCTCTCCCGCATCATTTTTTGCCAAAGTTATGAACATTAGACAAGTCGGATGACGCAACAAACATGGTTCACTCAAATTAACCGTGTGCCACGCCAGTGCACATGTCACGCACACATCTGCACAGTACATTGGGCTCCACGAGGCTCCCCCTCTCAAAAATATCTACCTGATTCGAGGGTTTTTTTCTTTGATAACACACGGTTGTTATCTCTGGACCGTGTGCGATGTTTCTTTTTCCCAATCCCGCCTGCATCAAAAATATCTGCCCGTCTCGAGGGTTTTTCTTTTTCATAACACACGGTTGTTATCTCTGGACTGTGTGCGATGTACTATCATCAAAATTTTCAATAGAACGACATTTCACTCCCGCGTAGTAAAATTTTCAGTACCCGCATCATTTCCTCAAACACCCCGCGCCCCCTCCACTTACACACACACACACCAAAACCTCCTTAGGCGTGCGCGTGCGGGCACACACACACACCCTCCCTCACTCGAAACCCTAGCAAAGTCCTAGTCGCCGCCGCAAGGCCTGCATTGTCAACATCTGCCGATTTGCCCGTGCAACTTACCCACCGATCTCCATACCCAGGACGCCCTGAGTTTCTTAGATGACGCCTGCCAAATGCTCCCTTTTGCACAGATCCCATCCCCAACTCTGGAGCGTCGCAGCCTAAGCCCGGCTACGCTTCCCGTGGAGCTCGAGGAGTGACTGCCCCAAAAGAGGTGTATAGTGCTCTCTTCGCTCGATGTCGCCGAGGAAGGTGACGGCCATTACTAGTGGTAGGCACTCAAGCAGCAGGCTAGAGTATGTGGGCATGTCTCGTCCGCCGGCTACGACATCGAGGTCATCGACAGCGACACCCTGAGGCGGGCTGTGTCACAGGTTAAGTGGCCCACCCCCAACCCCTCGGGTTCAACCGCCATCGATTTCATCCATGGCCTCGCCGCTGATCTCCTCTGGCTTGATGTCAACAATTTGCCGTTCTACATCGCCATCGAGCCCCTTTTGTCATTTCTGAAGGACACGTTCTGCGATGCTGGCTTGGGATGCACAGCTTCCAAGCTAGACCTCATCAACAGCAACCATAAGGACGGCACCCTCTCCGACTCTTCTAAGGGGAAAGAGCCCATCTGCTCTTCCAATAGGAAAGCGCCCATCTACGACATCAGGGAGGGAACCCTACAGTCGTGCTCTTCCAATGGGAATGAGCCCATCTGCGACAACAGGGAGCGCATCCAGGGTCCGTGCTCTTCCCACGGGAACAAGCCCATCTGTGACAAGTGAGGAAACCCATGATTTTTTTATTTCAGTTGTTCACGATGTGATGCTCTATATGTGCAATTATTTACTGTGCAGTACATTTCATCAATCCAGTTTTAAACATACTGATAGGAATGCATATATTTGTTTGCTGTTAAGCCTGTTATAGCTAGCATATGCCTCTTTTAAAGTTTTTTAATTGTTCGGTTGTTTGTAGTTATCATATGTTCAATTTCAAATGCTATCTTTGGTTGTTCGTAGTATGCCTTGTTTATTCCAGTTATTCATAATGTGATGTTCTATATGTGCAAGTATGAACTGTGCAGTTCAAATTCGTCAGTACCAGTTTCAACAATACCACTATGAATGACTACATTTGGTTGCGGCATATTGTAGTTAACACGCCTTTCCATTTTTATTTAACCATAACTAGTGTACTTAGACTGACACAATACCAGTTTGAATGACCATGTTTTCTTGTTGTTAAATGTTAGGCCTGTTGCAGTTAGCACACCTTTCCACTTGTTTTGCTTTACTAGCGTGCTTAAACCTGCACACTGAAGCTATCTTTTGGAGATTATTTTGTCTGCCATGTGTAATTTTGGTTGATGTTTAGCCTGTTGTGCTTAACATGCTTCTTGTTGTACCTACACAGGACAATTTTGGGAACGACTGTTGTTTTCCATCGAGGTTAGTTTCATCCCATGGCTTATATCTGCTCACTGTTTAGGATATCCATAGCTGGTACCATATAGGCCGGCGACTGATAAGGGACTAATCGGTGAATCGGACTTTTAACTAAATATATCTACAACCCATTTTTCCTTAGGTTAACTAGGGCCATATGTAATATATCTGAGGCTACATAGCAACATGCACTGTACTTAATTTCTAAATATGCAATCCTAGGCTACATAGCAACAAGGAAGAGTGTTACATTAATGTTCTAATGATGTCTAGATATACGTAGAAGAGCAGTAGCAGCAACAGCAACAACACAGCGCTGTTTGGATACTCAACTTAGCTAGAGGTTAGAGTTAGTTTCTAGCTCATTACTAACCCTGAACTAACTACATCCAAAGAGTTGTTTGGATGGCAGGGTTAGATTGACAATAAATGCACTAGGAGAACTAGCTCCAATTAGCACCTCTTGGGTTGGATACTAATTTTTTGGGTGGGTTATAGATGCAACTAGCTCAAACTAACCCTCATGTTTAGATATACTTTAGGGCTATTTGTGCCCGAACTAGCTCAAACTAACTGTAACCCATGGATACAACAACAGATACTTTTTAAGAATGAACTAAACTCCTTCTGGCCCATAATATAAGATGTTAATTCATCTAATATGTGAGTATATTGGATGTTATAAGATACTCCCTCCGTTCCTAAATATTTGTCTTTTTAGAGATTTCAAATGGACTACCACATATGGTTGTATATAGACATATTATAAAAGAGTGTTGTACTACATCATTGTGACATTGCTGTTTAGCTTCTAATATTAACTTGGTGCTTTTAGGTACATATGTCATTGATAAAGATCCATGTTTCGACCCTTTCTGCGTATGGGGCAATGAGATATCAATGAACCAGCATCAAGTGAGGAAGTTGATAAAGATTGTTAGTAAAATGGGTCCAAAGATGGCAATTAAACTATTTGTTTACACTTTATCCAAGATAACAGCAAACTGCAAGATGGTAAGTAAGAACTCTGCAGCCTTCTTTTTACTGCCCATAATGAGTTGTGTTAGATGACAATGTATGAAATCTTATTCCTTTGAAGTGGTTACCCAAGCAGTTTACTCAAGATTACCTCTCGAACTACATGATTGGTGGGCATGCAAAGGTTAAAGTATTTCTACCAGAACACAATGATTATCTAGATCTTTTCATGAAGACCATGAAGGATGGGCGGTCGGCCATCACAAGGCGTTGGACTAGAGTCGTGCATGCTTTCTGCATGGAGGAGGGCACAATATGGGCATTCTGCTTCACCTTGTTCAGCAACCAGAATATATTTCACGTCTTTCTTTACCGTCTTTAATAGTACAAGCATGGAATTGTCGTTCATCATTCTTTATTTGGTTCTTATGTAATTCTTGAACATATGTACCTATGAATCGAATAACGCATTGGTTGTTTGAACCTGATGGATATGAATAAAGTTGTAGCATACATTCAAATCCAAATCCAAATCTAAAACAATTTCGAAAGCAGCAATTAAATTACAGTGAAACTACGCTCTCCAGGATGTTACGGCACACACGGTTGTTAAAACACAAACGTTTGTGATATGCACCATAATCCGAGACGGTTCACATAGAGGAAACGTGTGCAAGCATGCACATAGTTGCCGTTTTCAAAGCATGTGCGATGTCAGACAATATCACAAATGGTGCGGGAAAACTAAATGTTTGTGTTAGTTGCCTTATCGTAAATGATTCACAACCATGAACTATTTCTAATGAAGTATGCATCGTAAACGTTGCACCACAGAATAGCATGTGCGATAGTTGTCGTGTACGATGATGTTACGACGTTCCGACGTTTCATAATCCAGTCCGACACTCATCCGACGATTAGCTAATCTTCTTAACGGTGAACTGTTTGTGATGGGCCGCGCACGTTCTATAATAGTGAACCGTTTGTGATGGGCCGCACATCATAAAGGTAGCACCACAGAATACTGACTGCAATGGCAGTGCAAGCAGAAACGAGTAGGAGTACTGTAGGGGCCCTATCCCCGACGGTTTCTGGGTCGTGTGGGAAGGACCCCCCTATCGCCACACTCACTTGGAGACGGTTCCATATGCCGTCACGGAAAGGGGTTAAAAATCTTTTGTTTAGGACCGATGCACACTAGTGTTAGCTTAGTTTAAATTTATGTTTTATGTTCAGTTATGCAAAACTATCTATGTTTATGTTTGAATGGATGCTACTTTCGGTTGAACCTGCTTTGAACTTGATCAAATTGAAGTTTACAACCTTAAGTTTAGGGGATCGACTAGAAAAGGCCAAAAATTGCTGGAGTATATATATATCCACTAAGGGCTTTAGTCCTTTACTTTTTAAGGATCGCCTAGAGATGTCCTTATGATTTGTTTATTTCAGTTCTTCACAATGTGATGCTCTATATGTGCAACTATTTGTTGTGCAGTTCAATTTCATCAATAACAATTTCAACAATACCACTATGAATTACGATATTTGGTTGCTATTAATGATATTGTAGTTAACATCCCTTTTCGTTTTTCAATTGTTGTTTAGCAACATGCATTGTACTGGATGACTAAATATGTAATCCTAGGCTACATAGCAACAAGTACGAGTGTTACCTTAATTTTATGATGTTGTCTAGATATACATGTAATAAAATCTTATATTATGGGATGGATGGAGTGTTGTACTACATCATTTTTCAATTGTTGTTTATCTTATAATATTAACTTGGTGCTTTTAGGTACATATATCATTGCCAAAGATCCACACTTTGACCCTTTCTACGTATGGGGCAATGAGATATTCATGAACCAGCATCAAGTGAGGAAACTGATAAAGATTATTACTAAAATGGGTCAAAAGATGTCAATCGAACTATTTGTTTACACTTCATGCAAGACAATAGTGAACTGCATGATGGTAAGTAAGACCCCGTCGCCTACTTTTTACTGCCTGTAATGAGTTGTGTTAGATGACAATATCTGAATCTCTTTTCTTTTGTAGTGGATCCTGAAGCAGTTTACTCAAGATTACCTCTCAACCTACATGATTGGCGGCCGGCCATTGATAACCCACAAGTATAGGAGATCACAACAGTTTTTGAGGGTAGAGTATTCAACCCAAATGTATTGATTCGACACAAGGGGGGCCAAAGAATATTCTCAAGTATTAGCAGCTGAGTTGTCAATTCAACCACACCTGGAAACTTAATATCTGCAGCAAGGTATTTGGTAGCAAAGTAATATGATAGTAGGGGTAACGATAGCAAAAGTAACAATAGCAAAAGTAATGTGTTTGGTATTTTGTAGTGATTGTAACAATAGCAGCGGAAAAGTAAATAAGCGAAGAACAATATATGGAAAGCTCGTAGGCAATGGATCGGTGATAGGGAATTATGCCGGATGCAGTTCATCATGTAACAGTCATAACCTAGGGTGACACAGAACTAGCTCCAATTCATCAATGTAATGTAGGCATGTATTCCGAATATAGTCATACGTGCCTATGGAGAAGAACTTGCATGACATCTTTTGTCCTACCCTGTCGTGGCAGCGGGGTCCTAGCGGAAACTAAGGGATATTAAGGCCTACATTTAATAGAGTACCGGACAAAAGCATTAACACATAGTGAATACTTGAACTCCTCAAACTACGGTCATCACCGGGAGTGGTCCCGATTATTGTCACTTCAGGGTTGGCAATCATAACACATAGTAGGTGACTATAGACTTGCAAGATAGGATCAAGAAATCTCATATATTGATGAAAACATAATAGGTTCAGATCTGAAATCATGGCACTCAGGCCCTAGTGACAAGCATTAAGCATAGCAAAGTCATAGCAACATCAATCTCAGAACATAGTGGATACTAGGGATCAAACCCTAACAAAACTAACTCGGTTACATGATAAATCTCATCCAACCCATCACCGTCTAGCAAGCCTACGATGGAATTACTCACGCACGGTGGTGAGCATCATGAAATTGGTGATGGAGGATGGTTGATGATGACTATGGCAACGGATTCCCTTCTCCGGAGCCTCGAACGGACTCCAGATCTGCCCTCCTGAGAGGTTTTAGGGCTTGGCGGCGGCTCCGTATCGTAAAACACGATGAATCCTTCTCCTTTATTTTTCTCTCTCCGAAAGTGAATATATAGAGTTGGAGTTGTGGTTGGAGGAGCTCCAGGGGGCCCACGAGGTAGGGGGGCGTGCCCAGGGGGGCAGGCGCGTCCCCCACACTCATGGCTAGGGTGTGGGCCCCCTGGTCTTGATCTTTCGCCAGTATTTTTATTATTTCCAAAAATAATCTCCGTGAAGTTTCAGGTCATTCCGAGAACTTTTGTTTCTGCACATAAATAACACCATGGCAATTCTGCTGAAAACAGCGTCAGTCCGGGTTAGTTCCATTCAAATCATGCAAGTTAGAGTCCAAAACAAGGGCAAAAGTGTTTTGAAAAGTAGATACGACAGAGACGTATCAACTCCCCCAAGCTTGAACCTTTGCTTGTCCTCAAGTAATTCAGTTGACAAACTGAAAGTGATAAAGAAAAACTTTTACCAACTCCCTTTGCTTGTCCTCAAGCAATTCAAATCATGCAAGTTAGAGTCCAAAACAAGGGCAAAAGTGTTTTGAAAAGTAGATACGACAGATACGTATCAACTCCCCCAAGCTTAAACCTTTGCTTGTCCTCAAGCAATTCAGTTGACAAACTGAAAGTGATAAAGAAAAACTTTTACCAACTCCGTTTGCTCTTGTTGTTGTAAATATGTAAAGCCAACATTCAAGTTTTCAGCAAAGATTATGAACTAACCATATTCACAATAACTCTCAGGTCTCATATTTACTCATATCAATGGCATAATCAACTAGCGAGCAATAATAATAAATCTCGGATGACAACACTTTCTCAAAACAATCATAATATGATATAACAAGATGGTATCTCGCTAGCCCTTTCTGAGACCGCAAAACATAAATGCAAAGCACCTTTAAAGATCAAGGACTGACTAGACATTGTAATTCATGATAAAAGAGATCCAGTCAAGTCATACTCAATGCAAACTAACAGTAATGAATGCAAATGATAGAGGTGCTCTCCAACTAGTGCTTTTCAATAAGAGGATGATGACTCAACATGAAGGTAAATAGATAGGCCCTTCGCAGAGGGAAGCAGGGATTTGTAGAGGTGCTAGAGCTCGGTTTTGAAATAGAGGTGAATAATATTTTGAGCGGTATACTTTCATTGTCAACATAACAACCAAGAGATGACGATATCTTCCATGCTACACACATTATAGGCGGTTCCCAAACAGAATGGTGAAGTTTATACTCCCCCTCCACCAACAAGCATCAATCTATGGCTTGCTCGAAACAACGAGTGCCTCCAACTAACAAGAGTCCCAGGGGGAGTTTTGTTTGCAATTATTTTGATTTGAATTGCATAAAGCATGGGAATGGGAATCCCAGTGACCAGCCATTTTCTCATGAGTGAGGAGCGGAGTCCACTCCTCTTGAGAATAACCCGCCTAACATGGAAGATACAGACAACCCTAGTTGATACATGAGCTATTCGAGCATACAAAACAGGATATTTATTTGAAGGTTTAGAGTTTGGCACATACAAATTTACTTGGAACGGTAGGTAGATACCGTATATAGGTAGGTATGGTGGACTCATATGGAATAACTTTGGGGTTTATGGGATTGGATGCACAAGCATTATTCCCGCTTAGTACAGGTGAAGGCTAGAAAAAAACTGGGAAGCGACCAGCTAGAGAGCGAAAACAGTCATGAACATGCATTAAAATTAATCAACACCGAATGCAAGCATGAGTAGGATATAATGCACCATGAACATAAATATCGTAGAGGCTATGTTGATTTTGTTTCAACTACATGCGTGAACATGTGCCAAGTCAAGCCACTCGAATCATTCAAAAGAGGATACCACCCTATCATACCACATCACTACCATTTTAATAGCATGTTGGCACGCAAGGTAAACCATTATAAGCTCCTAGCTAATTAAGCATGGCATAAGGAACTATGATCTCTAATTGTCATCGCAAACATGTTTATTCATAATAGGCTGAATCAGGAACAATGAATTAATCATATTTACAAAAACAAGAGAGGTCGAGTTCATACTAGCTTTTCTCATCTCAATAAGTTCATCATATAATCATCATTATTGCCTTTCACTTGCACGACCGAATGATGTGGATAATAATAATAGTGCATGTGCATTGGACTAAGCTGGAATTTGCAAGCATTCAATAAACAAGACAAGACAAGGCAATATGGGATCTTTTATCAGATCAATAATAATGCATATAAGAGTCACTTCAACAATTTAGTCATGGTCTTCTCCTATCGACCCCCAAAGAAAAGAAAAGAAATAAAACTATATACACGGGAAAGCTCCCAACCAGCAAAAAGAAGAACAGGAAATCTTTTTGGGTTTTCTTTTTAATTACTACTACAAGCATGGAAAGTAAACTAATTAAAAGCTACAACTAATTTTTTGGGTTTTTCTTAAGGTTTATTAAACACACAAGAAGAAAGCATAAGAAAAGAAAATAAACTAGCATGGATGATACAATGAAAAAGTACGAGCACCGACATCTAGCAATGAGTGTGTGAACATGAATTTAATGTCGGTGAGTGATACATACTCCCCCAAGCTGAGGCTTTTGGCCTAAGTTGGTCTAATGCCACGGATGGCCTGGCGGATATCCAAAGTTGTAGTTGGGGTCGTACTGAGATGCAGCAGTCATTGCATCGTGGACTGCAGCTTGGAGGTGAGCTATCTCAGCCCTCCTCTTATACTCTTCTACATCCTCCCTGGTTATAAAATATCTCCCCTTTGCCTGAAAATCAAAGAAAGTAGAAGCAGGGAGAGCACATGATAGGTGCATCGTCTGTCAAAGATTAGTCGGTACTGGAGGAACTGATCGTTCCTCTCAACAAACTGATGATGAACCATAGCCTCATAATCCAAATAAGCAGGGGCAACTCAATATCATCCTCATGTTTGGTTATTCCAAGAAAATTAGCTATGCGAGTTGCATAATTTCCACCAAAGAAATCTCCATTAAATCTATTAAGATGCAACCTACGTGCAACAATGGTTCCCAAATTATAAGATTTATCTCCTAACACAGCACTCCTAAGAATACTGAGGTCAGGGACACACATGTGACATGCTTCATCTTTACCGTTAATGCAGCTACCTATGAAGAGAGCAAAATAATGTATAGCAGGAAAGTGAATGCTCCCTATGGTAGCTTGTGCTAAATCTCTAGATTCCCCCATAGTTATACTACCAAGAAAATCTCTAAATTCAGATTTGCCAGGTTCACTAGTACTACCCCATTGTGGAAGTTTGCAAGCAGTGGTAAAGTCCTCTAAGTCCATAGTGTAAGAATTTGCATAAACATCAAACATGACAGTTTGAGAATTACATGAAGATGAAAATTCAAACCTCCTCACAAAGGAACTAGTGAGATAGTGGTACTAACGGCATTTTTCTTCCTTGAAGCTCACAAGATCAGCGTTACGCAAATATGCATTAAATTCTTCCGTAATTCCCGCTCGATCCATGAAGTCCTCTGAAGGCCATTCACAAGGCCGCACTGGAGTGTCCCTTGGTGTCTCATCATCAGCATCACGCATTGCAAGCCTGGGTCCTTGTTTCCTTGAAGAACCACCTTGGTACATTTTCCTAAGCATATTTTTTTCCTCTGAAAAATTTCTAAAATTTTTAGTAACTTCAAATAAAAGTAAACCAAACTCAACAAAATTGATAGCAGCTACTCCTATAAGTGCCTAAAGCCTATATCATGAATCAAAACTACTTGGAACCACATAAATTTGACATGCAAGCTCAAGAACAGGGTCACCTAAGCAGCAAAAATATGCAATGAATAAAGCACTAGAACAAAAACTAATTGGACCATTGGAGGAGTCAGATACCAAGGAACAATCCCCCAAAGCAGTTTTGTGAGAGGTGCTTTGAGCTAGGAGATCGAAAATCGCAGCAAAATGAGCTAGAACTCGTGCTTGAGCTGGATAATGGTGTTTGTGGGAGGAAGGAGTGTGTGGGTGCAGGAATAAGTGGAGGAGGGCCACCATGGGCCCACAAGGCAGGGGGCGCGCCCTCCACCCTCGTGGTCAGGTGGATGCCCCCTTGCTGTGTTCTCAGTGCCTATATTCTCAAATATTCCAGAAAAACATCATATTTAAATTTCAGGTCATTTGGAGAACTTTTATTTTCGGGGTATTTTTATATTGCACGGATAATGAGAAAACAGACAGAAATTACTATTTTTGCTTTATTTTAGGCATATCAGAAAGTAGAAAGAGGGTACATAGAGTTGTGTTTTCTAAATTCATCCATCTCATGATCATCAAAAGGAATCCATTAACAAGGTTGATCAAATCTTGTTAACAAACTCATTCCGAATAACATGGAACCGGAGAATTTTCGAATAACACTAGGTTACCTCAACGGGGATATGCACATCCCCAACAATAAGAATATCATATTTCTTCTTGACAGTAGGAAGAGGAAATTCAAAACCTCCAAAAATAATCGATGGAATTTTTCCAATAGAATTGATACTGTGGACATGAGGTTGTTTCCTCGGAAAGTGTACCGTATGCTCATTACCATTAACATGAAAAGTGACATGGCCTTTATTGCAATCAATAATAGCCCCTGCAGTATTCAAAAAGGGTCTTCCAAGAATAATAGACATACTATCGTCCTCGAGAATATCAAGAATAACATAATCCGTTAAAATAGTAACGTTTGCAACCACAACAGGCACATCCTCACAAATACCGACAGGTATAGCAGTTGATTTATCATCCATTTTCAAAGATATTTCAGTAGGTGTCAACTTATTCAAATCAAGTCTACGATATAAAGAGAGAGGCATAACACTAACACCGGCTCCAAGATCACATAAAGCAGTTTTAACATAGTTTCTTTTAATGGAGCATGGTATAGTGGGTACTCCTGGATCTCCAAGTTTCTTTGGTATTCCACCCTTAAAAGTATAATTAGCAAGCATGGTGGAAATTTCAGCTTCCGGTATCTTTCTGTTATTAGTAACAATATCTTTCATGTACTTAGCATAGGGATTCATTTAAGCATATCAGTCAAACGCATACGCAAAAAGATAGGTGTAATCATTTCAGCAAAGCGCTCAAAATGCTCATCATCCTTTTTCTTGGATGGTTTGGGAGGAAAAGGCATGGGTTTTTGAACCCATGGTTCTCTTTCTTTACCATGCTTCCTAGCAACAAAGTCTTTCTTATCATAACATGGATTCTTTGATTGTGGGTTATCAAGATCAACAGCAGGTTCAATTTCTATATCATCATCATTGCTAGGTTGGGCACCAACATGAACATTATCATTAAAATTATCACTAGTTTCAGGTTCATTACCAGATTGTGTTTTACCATCAGAAATAGAAATATCATTTGGATTCTCAGGTATTTCAGCAATAGGTTCACTAGAAGCATGCAAAGTCCTATCATTTTTCTTTTTCTTCCTTTTAGAAGGACTAGGTGCATCTATATTATTTCTCTGAGAATCTTGCTCAATTTTCTTAGGGTGGCCTTCAGGATACAAAGGTTCCTGAGTCATTTTACCAGTTCTAGTAGCCACTCTAACAGCATAGTCCTTATTCTTATTATTCAATTAACTGAGCAAATCATTTTGAGCTTTAAGTACTTGTTCTACTTGAGTGGTAACCATAGAAGCATGTTTACTAATAAGTTTAAGTTCACCTTTGACATTAGCCATATAATCACCCAAGTGTTCAAGCATATCAGCACTGCATTTTAATTCTCTACCAAAATAAGCATTGAAGTCTTCTTGCTTAACCATAAATTTATCAAACTCATCTAAGCATGGGCTAGCAAACTTAGTAAATGGGATTTCAGCTTTATCATATATGTAGAGAGAATTTACCTTTACTACTTGTGTCGGGTTATCAAGACCATGTGTTTCTTCAATATGTGATGGATTAAAACCATATATTTCTTCAACAGGCGGTAAATTAAGACCATGTATTTCTTCAATAGGAGGTAAATTCTTAACATCTTCAGCTTTAATACCCTTTTCTTTCATGGATTTCTTTGCCTCTTGCATATCTTCAGGACTGACAAATAGAACACCCCTTTTCTTCGGAGTTGGTTTAGGAATAGGCTCAGGAGGTGTCCAATTATTTTCATTAATAGAATTTCAGCTTCATCTGGTGTTCTTTCCCTGAAAACAGAACCAGCAAAAATATCCTGGTAATCTCTGGAAGCATCGGTTAGTCCATTATAAAAGATATCAAGTATTTCATTTTTCTTAAGAGGATGATCAAGCAAAGCATTAATTAATTGGAGAAGCCTCCCCCAAGCTTGTGGGAGACTCCCTTCTTCAATTTGCACAAGAAATATATATATTCCTTAAAGCAGCTTGTTTTTTATGAGAATTAAACCATATCTTAGCATCACCCTTTAATGAGAATGGAAGTATTTTAAGGATATAAAAGCAGCGAGTTCTCTCATCATTAGTGAACAGGGTAGCTATATCATCTAATTTAGTAAGATGTGCCACAACAGTTTCAGATTCATAGCCATAAAGAGGATCAGATTCAACCAAAGTAATTATATCAAGATCAATAGAGGATTCATAATCCTTATCAGTAACAAAGATAGGTGAAGTAGCATAAGTAGGATCATAATTCATTCTAGCATTCAAAGTTTTTTTGTTTAAGCTTAGCTAATAATTTCTTAAGATCACTTCTATCATTGCAAGCAAGAAAGTCTCTTTTAGTTTCTTCATCCATAACATAGCCCTCAGGCACAACAGGTAATTCATATTTATTAGGAGAACCTTCGTAATCACTTTCATCAATATTATCAGTTTCAATAATTTCATTCTCTCTGGCCCTAGCAAGTTGTTCATCAAGAAATTCACCAAGTGGCATAGTAGTATCAGGCATAGAAGTAGTTTCATCATAAGTATCATGCATAGCAGAAGTGACATCATCAATAATATGCGACATATCAGAATGAATGGCAGAAGCAGGTTTAGGTGTCACAAGCTTACTCAAAACAGAAGGTGAATCAAGTGCAGAGCTAGATGGCAGTTCCTTACCTCCCCTCGTAGTTGAGGGATAAATCTTGGTTCTTGGATCTTTCAAGTTCTTCATAATGATAAGCATATATAAATCCCAAGTGACTCAAAGAATAGAGCTATGCTCCCCGGCAACGGCGCCAGAAAATAGTCTTGATAACCCACAAGTATAGGGGATCGCAACAGTTTTCGAGGGTAGAGTATTCAACCCAAATTTATTGATTCTACAGAAGGGGAGCCAAAGAATATTCTCAAGTATTAGCAGCTGAGTTGTCAATTCAACCACACCTGGAAACTTAATATCTGCAGCAAGGTATTTGGTAGCAAAGTAATATGATAGTAGTGGTAACGATAGCAAAAGTAACGGTAGCAAAAGTAATGTTTTTGGTATTTTGTAGTGATTGTAACAATAGAAACGGAAAAGTAAATAAGCGAAGAACAATATATGGAAAGCTCGTAGGCAATGGATCGGTGATAGAGAAATATGCCGGATGCGGTTCATCATGTAACAGTCATAACCTAGGGTGACACAGAACTAGCTCCAATTCATCAATGTAATGTAGGCATGTATTCCGAATATAGTCATACGTGCTTATGGAAAAGAACTTGCATGACATCTTTTGTCCTACCCTCCCGTGGCAGCGGGGTCCTAGCGGAAACTAAGGGATATTAAGGCCTCCTTTTAATAGAGTACCGGACCAAAGCATTAACACATAGTGAATACTTGAACTCCTCAAACTACGGTCATCACCGGGAGTGGTCCCGATTATTGTCACTTCGGGGTTGCCGGATCATAACACATAGTAGCTGACTATAGACTTGCAAGATAGGATCAAGAACTCTCATATATTGATGAAAACATAATAGGTTTAGATCTCAAATCATGGCACTCGGGCCCTAGTGACAAGCATTAAGCATAGCAAAGTCATAGCAACATCAATCTCATAACATAGTGGATACTAGGGATGAAACCCTAACAAAACTAACTCGATTACATGATAAATCTCATCCAACCCATCACCGTCCAGCAAGCCTACGATGGAATTACTCACGCACGGTGGTGAGCATCATGAAATTGGTGATGGAGGATGGTTGATGATGACGATGGCAACGGATTCCCCTCTCTGGAGCCCCGAACGGACTCCATATCAGCCCTCCCGAGAGGTTTTAGGGCTTGGCGGCGGCTCCGTATCATAAAACACGATGAATCCTTCTCCTTTATTTTTTTCTCCCTGAAAGTGAATATATAGAGTTGGAGTTGAGGTCGGAGGAGCTCCAGGGGGCCCATGAGGTAGGGGGCGCGCCCCTACCCTCGTGGCTAGGGTGTGGGCCCCCTGGTCTTGATCTTTGGCCAGTATTTTTATTATTTCCAAAAATAATCTCCGTGAAGTGTCAGGTCATTCCGAGAACTTTTGTTTCTGCACATAAATAACAGCATGGCAATTTTGGTGAAAACAGCGCCAGTCCGGGTTAGTTCCATTCAAATCATGCAAGTTAGAGTCCAAAACAAGGGCAAAAGTGTTTGGAAAAGTAGATACGACGGAGACATATCAGCCATCACAAGGGGTTGGACTAGAGTCCTGCATACCTTCTGCATCCAGCAGAGCACAATAGGGCCATTCCGCTTCACCTTGTTCGGCAACTGGAATGTCCGTCGCTTCTTTCTTTACCATCTGTAATAGTACAAGTATAGAACCCTGGTACATCATTCTTTATTTCGTGCTTCTATAATTCTTAAACATATGTACCTGTGAATCGAATAATGCATTGCTTGTTTGAACCTGATAGATATGAACAAAGCTATATCCTACTTTCAATTTAAATTAGGTACAACTTTAAATAGAAGCAATTAAATTAGGGCGAAATTATGTTGTGCAGGTCATTACGACACACACGGTTGGTAAAACACAAATTTTTGCGATATACACCATAATCCGAGATGGTTCATAGAGAGGAAACATGTGCAAGCATGCACACAGTTGCCGTTTGCAAAGCGTGTGTGATGTCAGACACTATCACATACGGTGCGGGAAAACTAAATGTGTGTGATTGTCTACCTATCGTACACAGTTTATAATCATGAACTGTTTGTGATGTGCCAGGCATCGTAAATCTCTCGTGCCTAGAATCTGCCTAGAATATGCCTAGAAAACTGTCGTGCCTGGAATCTGCCTAGTTTTCGGCAGAACCCCAAAACTCCGACTGCGATGGCAATGTGAGCACAAACGAGTGGCAAGGATGAAGCGTTTGGGATATTCGAGATACCGGGAACGGTTATACAGGGACAACTGTATGCATCAAGGCTCCCTATCCCCAACGGTTTCTAGGTCATGTGGGAAGGACACACCTATCACCCACACTCACTTGGAGACGGTTCCATATGCCCTCACGGAAAGGGGTCCAAGACCGTTTGTCCAGGACCGACGCGCACTAGTGCGAGGTCGCCGGCGCGGGCGCGCGCGATGGTGTAGCGGAGTGGGCTGCATGGGGCAGTGACCGGTGATGGCGGGGGCGGCGAAGACGAGGCGCGGCTAGCGAGGCGTGGCGGAGGACGGGAGCCGGTCGGCGGAGCGGGAGGCTCGGGCGGCGGCGTGCTCTAGCGAAGCACCGACGTGGTTAGCGAAGGGCGACGAGCGTAGAATCCGGGCAGATCAGGCCCGCCACGGCCCGGAGCGGGCCGGGGATGGGCTCCGCGGGCCCATCGGCGAAGTGGGTGCGGGGGTGATGACGTGTCATCTCCTGGTTGGCTGGGGGTTGGCGGGCGGACGCGTCCGGTGCCGGGCTTACTATCCGGCGCACGGAGGAGGGGTGGAGCTAGGGTTTTGGACACAAATTCCGGGGAGGGCATATAAATAGGTAGAGGGAGCTAGGAGATTCCAAATGAGGTGCGGTTTTCGCCCGCACGATTGTGATCCAACGACGGATAGCATGGAGGGGGTTTAGATGGGTTAGTGGGATGTTGTGGAGGGTTGTTGGGCTGCAATGAAAGGGGTTTTTTACGGTTACACAGTTAACCATTGGGGCATCAAACAACCTCCAAATGGAACGAATTTTGACAGGCGTCCTACCGGTTGGAATGGCTTGAGAATTAAGTTGTTTCAATAAGCCTTTCTACTCAAAGCATCTGCAATCACATTCACCTTGCCTGGAGTATATTCAATACTTGGATTGGACTCTTGAATCATTTCGACCCACCGAGTTTGCCTGAGGTTGAGGTTGGGTTGAGTGAAGATATATTTGAGGCTCTTGTGCTCGGTGAAAATATCCACTTGCCTTCCCTGGAAGAGATGTCTCCAAGTTATTAATGCATGGACAAGTGCCACCAACTCAAGATCGTGAGTGGGGTAGTTCCTTTCGTTGGGCTTCAACTGACAAGAAGTATAGGCCACTACTTTCTTCTGTTGCATCAACACAGCGCCGAGACCTTGCAACGAGGCATCACAAAAAACTTCGAATGACTTGGATTCATCAGGAGGAGTTAAGACAGGAGCTGAGACAAGCTTCTCTTTGAGAGTGTTGAAAGAAACATCACACTCAGGAGTCCAGGAATACTTGACATGCTTCTGGAAGAGGTTGGAAATAGGCTTTGCAATCTTTGAGAAATTCTCAACGAATCTTCTGAACTAGCTTGCAAGACCAAGGAAACGCGAAGCTGCTTGACATTCTGAGGAGGTTCCTAGTTGACAATTGTAGAAACCTTTTCCAGATTAACAGCAATGCCTTTGGCGGAGATGATGTGGCCAAGGTAAAGAACTTCATCAAGCCAAAACTGACATTTGGAAAACTTCACATAGAATTGAAACTCTCTGAGCTTGTCAAGCACCAATCGCAAATGTTTGGCATGATCCTTCTTATTCTTGGAGAACACCAAGATATCATCGAGATACACCAAGCCGAATTCATTGGTGTAGGGGTTGAACAGGAAGTTCACCATACAAGAGAATGTTGGCGGGGCATTAACAAGGCCGAAAGACATGACAACTTATTCATAAGAACCAAAGCTTGTTCTGAATGCTATCTTGGGGATATCTTCTTCACGAATGTGAATCTGATGATAAACCAACGGGGGTCAAGCTTGGAGAACACCTTTGCACCTTTAAGTTTCTTGAATATCTCATTGATGTTGGGAAGTGGGTACTTGTTCTTGATTGTATTCTTGTTCAATGGATGGTAATCGACGCAAAGTCGGTCCGTGTCATCCTTCTTCTGGACAAAAAGAACACCACAACCCCATGGAGATGAACTTGGTTTGATCAAACCCAGACGCTCTTGTTCATCGAGTTGTTTCTTCAATTCCTTCAGCTCCTTTGGTCCAAGATCATATGGACGCTTGCAAACAGGTTCAGTACCGGGCTCAAGGTCAATAACAAACTCAACAGGACGGTGAGGAGGCATACCCGGAAGCTCCTCTGGAAAGACATAACGGGTATGCCTCCTCACCATCCTGTTGAAAGAGACCAACTGAATGGTTTCACCTCGAGCGGCATAAATGATCACATCCTCAGAAGGGTGCGTCAATTTGATCTCTCTGGCGGCACAATCAAGAGCAGCTTTGTGCCAAGAAAGCCAATCCATGCCAAGAATAAGATCAATATCAGAGTCACCGAGAACAATTGGAGAAGCCAGGAATTTATAATTGCCCATCTTGATGGTGACATCCGGAACGAATATAGTAGAGCTCACCAAAACACCCGGAGAAATGACATGCAAAGGCTTTGATAGTGCTTGTGAAAACAAGTCATGCTTCCAAACGAAAGGTCTTGAAATGAAAGAATGTGATGCACCAGAATCAAACAAAACTTTTGCAGGAATATCATTAACTAGGAGATTACCCATGATCACTTCCGAAGAAACATCTACTTGAGCTGCATTCATCATTTTCAACTTTGTAGACTTCGGATTATGCTTGACAACTACATTTCTTGAAGACCTCATAGGAGGACGAGGTGGAAGGTGCCTCTGGGTGCACTTGTTTTCATAGTGACCTTTCAGACCAAACTTGTTGTAGGTAACCTCTGAGAGCGGACGGTGATAAGGAGGAGGAGCACCTGTCCTCGAAGCTTAAGTCTGAGACTTGTTCTGATAGCCTGGGTTGGGTGGGTGGGAAGATCCACGGCCACCTGAGTTCTTCTGCTGGTAGGGCTGACAAAACGGAGGAGGCAGAGGAAGCCAGAACATCTGTTGCTTAGCTACCGCTTGAGAGGAAGAAGACGAGTGAATGGCATCCCCGATTCTCTTCTTTGAAGCTTCACACTTGAGCTGAGCAGATTCTTGCTTGAGGGACATGTTATAGAACTGATCGAACTGAGTAGGATCAACAAGAACAAGAGCTAGTTGCAGATCCTCTCTAAGGCCACCCCTGAATTGATAGATCATTGTAACACCCACAATCCGGCTATATCTCCCACGTGTCGGGACATGACTTAGAGGCATAGCCGCATGGTAGGTATGTCGCAAGAGGGGTAATCTTTACACATCCCATGTACTGAATAAGGAAGGGATAAAGAGTCGGCTTACAATCGCCACTTCACACAATACATAAATAATCCATACATCATCCAAAATACAATCATGGTCCGACTACGGAACCAAAATAAAAGAAGACAACCCCAAATGCTAGATCCCCCAATCGTCCCAACTAGGCTCCACTACTGATCAACCGGCAAAGACACAAAACAACGATCAAGATCTTCATCGAGCTCCCACTTGATCTCGGTTGCGTCACCTGCACTCGTATCATCGACACCTGCAACTGTTTGGAAGTATCTGTGAGTCACGAGGACTCAACAATCTCACACCCGCGAGATCAAGACTATTTAAGCTTATGGGTAGGAAAGGGTAGTGAGGTGGAGCTGCAACAAACACTAGCTTATATGGTGGCTAACTTACGCAAAAGAGAGCGAGAAGAGAAGCAGCGCACGGTCGAGACGCTAAAAGTGATCAAGAAGTGAACCTGAAAACTACTTACGTTCAAGCATAACACAAGACCGTGTTCTCTTCTCGGACTCCGCAGAAAAGAGACCATCACGGGTACACGCGCGGTTGATTCATTTTAATTAAGTTAAGTGTCTAGTTTTCTACAACTGGATATTAACAAATTCCCATCTGCCCATAACCGCGGGTGCGACTTTCAAAAGTTCAAAACCCTGCACGGGTGTCCCAACTTAGCCATCACAAGCTCTCACGATCAACGAAGGATATTCCTTCTCCCAGGAAGACCCAGTCAGACTCGGTATCCCGGTTACAAGACATTTCGACAATGGTAAAACAAGACCAGTAAAGCCGCCCAATGTGCCGACAAATCCCGATAGGAGTCGCACCTATCTCATTATCAGGGCACACCGGATAGGTCATGCTATGAGTAAAACCAACCCTCAAGTTGCCCCGAGGTGGCCCCACAGGTTCCCTGTTTCGGACCAACACTCAGAGGAGCACTGGCCCGAGGGGGTTTAAAATAAAGATGACCCTTGAGTCCGTAGAACCCAAGGGAAAGGTATATGGTGGTAGGTAGGCAAATGGTAAACACAAGGTTGGGCCTTGCTGGACGAGTTTTATTCAAGGCGAACTGTCAAGGGGTTCGCATAACACCCAACCGCGTAAGGAACACAAAATGAAGGAACATAACACCAGGCATAAGGCCGAGCCTTCCACCCTTTACCAAGTATATAGATGCATTAAAGTAAGTAAGAGATAATAATGATATCCCAACAATATCCATGTTCCAACATGGAACAAACTTCATCTTCACCTGCAACTAGCAACGCTATAAGAGGGGCTGAGCAAAAGCTGTAACATAGCCAAACAACGGTTTACTAGGAAAGGTGGGTTAGAGGCTTGACACGGCAATATGGGAGGCATGATATAGCAAGTGGTAGGTAGCGCGACATAGCAATAGAGCGAACAACTAGCAAGCAAAGATAGAAGTGATTTCGAGGGTATGGTCATCTTGCCTGCAAAGTTCTCATAGTTGACGAAAGCTTGATCCTCGTAAGCATTCTGGACAGGTTCCTCGGTCACGTACTCGTCTCCCGGATCTACCCAAAGCAAGAACACAAGCAAAGGAACAACAATCAACCACGGTGCAATGCACAAGCAACATGATGCAAAACATGGCATGATATGCAAGATATGATATGCAATGCATATGCGTGCTCCGGAAGAGAAAGAATGATCAAGGAATCTACTTGGCAAACCAAGTGTTCCGCTGGAAATATGAGATGATTTCAGTTGAAATCGATATAAGGATTGCTGGAAACGAATGCACGGTTTGCAAATGTCAAGCAAAACAAGAATGGCACAATTCTGCGATTAACAACACGATGCCATATAGAATGCAACAAGAAACTAAGCTACTGCACCCCAACATAGCAATAAAGCATATGGATGTGATGTACTCAAGATACTTGATAAAACATGAACACTGAGCTACGGCTAAATCACACAAGAGCAGGTTCAAACAAGCATGGAAAAAGTGAAAAAGATATCAGCTTCACAGACTTAGTGAAAATACTAACATGCCAGAAATAACATCAGGAAGCCATGTTTAGAGCAAGCAAACAACATGCTACAGGAACATAACATAGCAAATAAAGGCACGACATGGTTCTACTAAAAGCATAGAACAAAAGTCCCTTACTGATCATGAGCCAAAAAGGCACAGAAGATATGATGGCACCTATGTAAACACAGAAAGTTTTAATAACAGTTTCAGACTTAGCAGAAAACAGAGTGTGGCATAAATAGAATTATGAAGGCATCTTTGCGAGCTCAAATCACTCATCACAAAACATTTAATGACAAAATAAGCATATCAACAATAGGATGACATGTTCATGAAGCTAACCGTGGCAAGAGCAAGTTCATAGCATGCATGGATCACTAGTAAAAACCATGGCAAAATTGGTTAACATGTTAACATTCTGCCAGGAACATTTTATAGCAAAAGTAGCGCAAGAACAAGACTTGCTAGGTCACTCCATAATTGCAAACAGGGGAATGGATGGATAGAGCATAACCATATGTTCAAAACACCTTTACTTAAGTAACTCAAATTAAGCATGGATCTCACTGTAGCATCAAGTTTTCATGGCATCAAAATAACAGCAGGACAAGGACTTAGCAAAATCCTAAGTCACTGAAAACAGCAATATCAGGAAGCCTAGTTTGCATGCTTGTGCTAGTCACCACATTGATTAAAAAATACATGGCAAGAACCTCTGTAAATATGGCATGACATAGTTCAAAACACATGTAGAGCTCATGCCCATATGAAGCACACATCAAATGCAACAAAAATGACAAATCATCATGAACTGATAAGTAACAGAAGTAAACATTTTATAGCACTCATGCGTCAATGATTAGGGCATCAAGATGAACTCAAACAAGCATGCCACAATGGAATGAAATGAAGAGCATCTCACAATGAACATTTTTGTATATCATATGCATGAAACGGAGCTACAGTGATCAATAAGTGACACGATGAAGAGGACATCAAAATATGCAGATTCCGGGACTTAGAGGGAAAAAACACACGGGCGATGGATAGATAAAACATGCCCAGGCGGGGGAATGGATGGGAGCGCTCACTTCGGGCCCATGGGCCGGCTTGGAGCTGTCGGGCGTAAACCGGATAGTTCGGAGCGGTTCACGGTGATCTGCGGGGCCGGGTAAACCGGGTGGGTTCGCAAGTGAACCGGCCGGTTCACCGGTCTTGCTGGTCTAGCGAGGTTGAAGGCGGACCGGAACAGAGCGGAGGTCGGCGACACTGGCGATGATGCGGGGGCGGAGGCGGTGCGAAGCCGGCGACGGCGATCAGCGATTCCGACGAGCGGCGGGAGCCGGATCGGGCGCGGAGCTTGGCGGGGAGACTACCTTGAAGATGGCAGAGGCAGGTGGTGCACCGGGGATCCGTGGATCCGGTGGCGCCGGGCGGATCCTGCGGTGGAGGTCCGACGACGACGGCGTACGAAGCTCTAGGGCGGCGACGTCCATGGCGGAGGAGGGGCGACCGGGCCACGGTGATGGGGAACTACGGCGGTGCGCGCACGGAGATCGCCGGCGGCGAGGGAGAAGGGTGGCGGTGAGTCTCCGGCGGCGGCGCTGGCGGTTCAGGCCGAGCGGGCCCCGGATTGGCTCCGCGGGCCGCATAGCGGGGAAGTGGGCGCGGGGATGCGTGGCGCGCTATGAGTAGAGGAGGGAGGCGGTGGAGGTGATGTGGCACGACCTCATTGGTTGGAGCGACATGTCCAGCGGACATGTCCGATGCGGATGGACATGTCCGGCGGCGCGAGGAGGAAAAAGACTAGGGTTGTACCGCGAATTTCGGGGAGGGGCACATATTTATAGGTAGAGGGAGGTAGGAGTGTCCAAATAGAGTGTAGTTTTCGCCCACACGATCGTGATCCGACGACGGAGGACATGGAGATGGTTTAGATGGGTTATTCGGTCGTTTTGGAGGGGTGTTGGGCTGCAACACACAAGAGACCTTCGCGGTTACCCGGTTAACCGTTGGAGTATCAAATGGACTCCAAATGGGATGAAATTTGATAGGCGGTCTACCGGTGATGTACCAAGGCCACTTGGCAAATCTCGGTCCATTCCGAGAACGTTTAACACCTTCTCACGAAAAGAGACAAGAGGGGTGCGCCGGTCCATGTGGGAGTGTCGGATTGCAAAACAGACAACGGGGAAAATGCTTGGATGCATGAGACGAACACGTATGCAAATGTGATGCACATGATGACATAATATGAAATGCATGACATGAACAAAAGCAAAACAAAGACAAAACCCAACCACGATGGGAAATCTCATAACTTAAAGCCGGAAATGGCAAGAGTCGGAGTTACAAATATAGCAAGTTACATCCGGGGTGTTACAATCTTGCTCTTTTCATCAGGAACGTCTTGCCTTGCGAAGTGAGCAAGTTTGTGAAAATGGATGTTCTATTGGTACATGGACATGCTTCCTTGCTTGAGATTGCGGAATTCATCACGATTGCTCTCAACAACACTTTTTGGAATGTGATGAGCTTTAAAATCCCGACAGAAGTCATCCCAGGTAATCACTCGAACTCCTCTGGAATCTTTGTGTTGTGGATACCAATCAGCAGCTTGGTCCTTGAGCTGAAAAGAAGCGAACTTGACATAGTCCTCAGGACTGACATTGCTACATTCAAAATGTGTGTTGATGTCCATGAGCCAATCATCGGCATCCATGGCCTCGGCACAGTTGCTGAAAGACTTTGGCTGATTTGCAAGGAACTAGTTGAGGGTAGCAAACTAAGGTTGATTGTTCAATTGCCCTTGACCTTGATTCCCTTGGTTGCCTTTCCCTTGGTTGCACTCTTGCAAGAGTTGCAAAAGCATCTGGGTATTGACGTTGGTGGCTGCCATGATAGCTTTCCATGCCTCCAGAGGCGGAGGAGGTGGCAGAGGTGGATGGTTGTTGGGCTGCAATGAAAGGGTTCTTTTACGGTTACCTGGTTAACCGTTGGGGCATCAAATGACCTCCAAACGGAACAAAATTTGACAGGCGGCCTACCGGTGATGTACCAAGGCCACTCGACAAATCTTGGCACATTCCAAGAACGTTTTCTCCAGCTCACAAAACGATATTTGAGAGGTGCAACAGGTGCATGTGTGAGTGTCGGATTCCGAAACGCACAACGGGAAAAATGACCGGATGCATGAGACGAACGCGAATGCAAAAGAGATGCACATTATCACATGAGATGAAATGCATGACAAGAACAAAATGCAAAAACAAGGACAAAACCAAAACACGAAGGAAATAACATATTGCATAGCCGGAAATGGCAAGAGTTGGAGTTACAATTATGAAAATTTACATCCGGGGAGTTATAGGCTCGTCCTCCGATGAGACCACCAGCAGCGGCGGCTATGACCAGCTACCCCGCTGACGTGCTAGAATCGGGGAAGGCGACATGTCATCTCGCCGCCGTGCTCCGGTGAAGCGGGAGGATGGCTCGGACTGAGCTCCGGGCGTTGCTGGAGCCTGTCCTCGGGAGCTGCTGCAGGCATGTGGCCTGCTTTTGTTTAACCTTTTCTTTCTCCTGCATTTCAAAAAAGTGGAGTACCCTGCATGGGTGTTTAATGAACTATGGCACTTATGCCACTATGCTATGTTTATTATTTTGATGTTATGCCATGATATCCATGTCCCGAGTAGGTGCTCTTAGGGTAACTTAGCTTCGAGTGTTTGCGGTAGTTTCCCACCTCGCAAGGGCGCACCCTTCCAACTGCACCTGGTGAAGCCTCCTTCCTGGCGACTCAGGAGCCGCCGACCTCGGGGGACATTGTACAGCTCCAGAGTTGTTACAAAACTTGACAGGGCGCCTTATTCTTCCCCGCATGAGCCCCCGGACGTGGGTTGGTTGTGGCTAATGCACTGCGTCGCATTGCTCGAGGGCACACAGTTGAGAGGGTGTGCATGTCCACTAACTCATTCGAGGGTGTCTCGCGAGGATTAAGAAAGCCGATGCACCGGGGGAACGGGGTTTCAGCGAGGTGTGTTTGCGTGCGGGCGAATCCAAACGTGCACACCAGCCTAGCCCCTGTGCATAGGATGAGCACGGAGGAGCGACCGGAAACTGCTGTTCTTCCCAGGTCAAGACTGAGAGGCGAGCGAAGCAAGAGGAGAAAAATCCAACTCAGGCGAACAGAAAAACGCGGTAACTCAAAATTCCATCAAAAAATTGCAACCAACTACAGAAAGCAAGCAAAGGATTAGCCGCGTCCGGCACCTAGTCTAGTCTTCTTACCAACATGGAGCTAAGTGCAGCCACTATGACGTGGGAGGGAGCCCCCGTGAGGCCCACGGGTGGCACTCAGTAGACTCCGGGGCGTCTACATCCCCACTCATTATGACGTGAGAGTGTCAAGAGCGGAGACCTTCATAGGCATGGGGCCTTGCTTCATGCATAGAACTTCCGGAGGTGCTGGATATTCTAGGCATTCTGGATGGGGATATGTTAGGCCTGGAGACGCGGGAGATCCTAAACGGGCCCTCCCACATGGTTGAGAGCTTATGCAGCCCCTCCCTAGAGAGCACCCACCT
This sequence comes from Triticum aestivum, assembly GCF_018294505.1. Taxonomy (NCBI): domain Eukaryota; kingdom Viridiplantae; phylum Streptophyta; class Magnoliopsida; order Poales; family Poaceae; genus Triticum; species Triticum aestivum. The sequence goes on from NC_057806.1 coordinate 489,771,270, forward strand.
TAGGACGAGATCACCCACCTCGAGCGTCCTTGAGCAGACACTTCAGCAGTGGTACCTCCGCAGCGCCTGCTGGTACCTCGCTGCTCGGAGCGAGGCTTGGCGGCAGCGTTCCTCCCCCAGCACGAGGTCCATCCCCCGCGAGGAATTATGGCGTGCCTCGTAAAACACCAAGACCCGCGCGGAGCGATGCCTGACCTCGTGAGGGAGAACTGCTTCAACTCTGTAGACAAGGAAGAATGGAGTTTCGCCCGTCGGCTTGGTCACGGTACTGCGGATGGACCACAACACAGACTGGAACTCATCAAGCCATCTCGTGCCGCAAGCCTCGAGCTTTTTCTTGAAGGTTCTTGCCTTGACGCCTCTCAGGACCTCCACGTTGGTGTGCTCGGCCTGGCTGTTGCTCCTATGGCATAGCATATCTGCGTTCCAATATTAGCACAATATGTTTTGAAAAGGTTGCTAGTGAACCGCGAGCCGTTGTCGGTGATGATGCGATTAGGGACCCCGAACCGGCTCACGAGGCCCTTGATGAACTTGACTCCTGAGCTGGCTTGGATGGTGCGGATGTCTTCCACCTCCGCCCACTTGGTGAACCTCTCGATGGCGACGTAGAGGTAGAGGTAATCCCCCGGCGCTCGAGGGAACGGGCCCAAGATGTCTAGCCCCCAGACCGTGAACGGCCAGGAGAGCGGGATGGTTTGGAGACCTTGAGCGGGCTGGTGGATCTGCTTGGCATGGAACTGGAAGGATTCACAGGATCTCACCAGCCCGGTGGCGTCACTTAGTGCCATGGGCCAGTAGAACCCACTACAGAACGCCTTGACCACGAGGGTGCTCGACGAAGAGTGATGCCCGCAATCCCTGCCATGTATGTCGGCCAGCAACTCGTGTCCCTACTCCCTGGAGATGCACCGCAGAGAGACATCGTTCGGCCATTTTCGGTAAAGCTCACCATCCCAGATGTAGTAGGTTGTGGCCTAGCGAGCCACACACTCCACTTCTTCCTCCTTCTCCGGCAGGGTCCCCTAGAGCAGGTACGCCTTGAACTCCTCGGTCCAGCACCCCTCCTGAAGCTCGAGCACGAGGAGCAGACGGGCCCCCGAGCTCGGGCCGCAAGCAGGTCCACCCGAGGGTGGCGCTGGGGGGAGCTCCTCCTGAGGCGTTGCCCGTTCCGTGGTGGAGGGGGTTGCCGATGGCTTGGAGATCCACTCCTCGAAGATGCGAGGCTCTTATGGCAGGTGTCGGGTGAGGGAGTCCTGGATTAAGGGGTCCTCGGGTGTCCGGCATCTGTGACGTGGGCTGGACTTATGGGCTATGAAGATACAAGACAGAAGACTCTATCCCGTGTTCGGATAGGACTCTCCTTGGCATGGATGGCAAGCCTGGCTTTCGGATATGAAGATTCCTTTCTCTGTAACCGACTTTGTACAACCCTAGGCCCCTTCCTGTCTATATAAACCGAAGGGTTTAGTCCATAGCGGCAATCATAGTCATACATGCTAGACTTCTAGGGTTTTAGCCATTACGATCTCGCGGTAGATCAACTCTTGTAACCCCCATACTCATCAATATCAATCAAGTAGTACATAGGGTATTACCTCCATCAAGAGGGCCTGAACCAGGGTAAAACTTCGTGTTCCTTGTGCCCTGTTACCATCGACCTTAGACACACAGTTCGGGACGCCATACCCGAGATCTGCCAGTTTTGACACTGACATTGGTGCTTTCATTGGGAGTTCCTTTGTGACGTCAAAGACAGAATTGATGGACCTCCCCGTTATCAAGGACAGTATCACCTCCAGAGGAGCCCTGCCACAGGCCAAACCCTCCATCTGGGCGGCTTTACCATGACCGCCCGTCCGGCCGTTAAGCCGCCGACGACTTCTCGGGTCATCGAAAATCCCTTTGTGTTGACCCCGAATACTCCAAACGGATGGATCCGACAGAGTTGTTGTCTTTAAACGAGCATCTAGATCCCATCGCGGCCTTGGGGGTCGCCACAGACTACGATCGGATTGGGCTTGAACCCGATCAGAGAGAAATCAAATCTCCATCGATCACCCATCAGATAGCTGTAGTAGAGGAGAAAATCAACAACTCTTCCTCTATATTGAGGACGAACTACGTTCGGGTTTCTGAGCACGAAGAGCCGGATACCCGTCCGCGGAACAACACGCCCCGTCCTCTGAGCCCAGAATCGGATGGCGGACCTCAAAAATCGGTTGATATCCTGGAGCCCGATGTAACACCCCAAATGTAAAACTCCTTATTTTGGCAATGTATCAATGTTGGTCTCCATCCTATTCCTTAGGTCTATCATAGTTGGCTTTCTTTTGCTTGCCTTTGTGCTATTTATTTCTTGCATTGCTATGCCTTTTATTTTATTTTGCACTTGTCATCTATGTTTGCATCATGATCTTGCCAAGTGTTGTGTGTGCTTGGATCATTTTGCATATCCATCCGCATCATGTGCATTGTGTGTTGCATGCATTTTATTTTGCATGACCATCTCCTTGCATCACCTCTCCCTCCTTCTCTTTCTTTTTTTGGCAGGTGCCATTTTCCCTACCCCAATAATATCCAAGACTTCCTCATAATTCAGTCATCATGTCCTAAACATCTCTGTCAAATCTCAGCCTTATCTAAGTTGTTTTGGTTAGGGTTTAAAATGGTTCATGTTTGAATTTAAGTCAAACTTGAATTATTTTATTTTCTTTAAAAATGACCCAAACAAATTTTTATTAAATAGTGCACATATTTAGGAGCTTGGGTATATTTTTATATCTCCCATAGCCAATCTCAATCACTCTGGCCTTTTCCTTGTTTTCTATTTGGAGGAAAATATGAAAAGGAAGAGAGTGTGAAGGCAGCAACGGTCCAGCCAAGCAGCATCCGAAACCCACCTGGGCCTCTTGCTAGCTAGTTGGGCCCAACCCTAGGCCGACCCAGCTTTCCCGTAGCGCGCTACTTCCTTCGCTCGCCCTTCGGTGTGGTGATCCACCCTGGCGGTCGCACCAGCCCCACCTGCAGCCTCCCAGCTTACTGTTCCTCGTCCTCCTTGCCCCTCTCTGTCTCACGGTAAAAGCAGAGGCCATGGCACCCACGTGACCCCGTGGCCAGGCTCGCGTCGTGCCCCGCCTATAAAGCGAGCAGCCGCGCCCCCTAGTGTTTCCCGTTCTACGCCGCCACCAAGGGGTGATTCCCCATTCCTCTTTCTCCCTCCTCGTTCGCTCCCGGCTGCAACCAGAGCATGTCGCCACCGTCGCCGCCCCACCGGTGGCCTCCGGCTGCCTCAGCGAGTCCTCCTGCTTCCTCATCTTCCCCATCGTCATATGCATCTGCTATGTCGCCGAGGGAGACGTCAAGTCCGCGCCTGGCTTCCTCCTCTGCTTCCTTCTTATTCTCGGTCAGAGATCGCGCCAAGGTTCAGAGTAGTATCACGTAGTCTCCGACGAGTCACCGGCCTCGTCTTCTTGTCCTAGGTGAGCTAGGTAACCCCGTCTCCGTCAATGTTTCCTCTCGCGCCCGATAGCTCACCATAGGCGTCATCTTTCCCATGCCTATTCCGTGATCTCGATGCTCCAGTGAGACTGTAACTGTGAGTGTACCTTCTGCTATAGCTTGCAAACCCTGCGCACGCACCCCACGGCGCCTCGCCGCTGCACGCGGACGCCTTGCGTCGCCCCGTGTGCATGCCCGCTCCCGCACGCACCCGTCCTTGCCTCGCATCGCTGCCGTCGCTCGCCGCGAATGCCACGGCCCTGAGCAGAGTTACACTCGAGGTCGAGCGCCCCGCTCACCTGTTGAACGCCCGCTCGCGCACACGTTCCCCTGTCAAACCCCGCACGTGCGCTGCTATCCCTAGGCACCACCGTCGCGTCGTTCATCGTCGGAGCGCCCATGTCTTCTCTGCTGCACGGGAGAGGGAGACCCAAGCCTGTCCTTGAGATAGCTCAAGACGATTCAAGCCCCTCCATGACCAGTACACCGAGCTGGCCAAGCTGGTCGAGCCGAACCAGTTCCACCCAGGCGACCCGTGTTCGAGTCCCCTTGGGCACATAAACCCCCCTTTTTTGTTTGTTGTGGTGTTTGTTGTTTTATTTGT
>NC_057806.1:489775711-489799377 GCF_018294505.1 Triticum aestivum
GAAAATCCATTTTTGGAAAGCTCTCTCTTTCCATTTCAGGCAAGTCCATATCTGGACATTTCCCTTTAAGGAAAAATGCCAATTCTGTCAATAGCCATTTTAGGTAGGTTTTCACTTATAGCTTTTGTGATGATTTCTCTACAGAAACCCCCACATATTATATATGTTTTTGGGGTATAAAAAACCCACCAATCCATTGGTGGCATTAGATTTTACTTTTGAGCAAGTTCATGAACATGTCATTTTACATCATGATGTTGTTTTCTTATTTTTGTGTGATTTATTTCAAGTATGCTATGAGGTGGTTTCGCACATGGATATCTTCATTTTCATGTCTACTCCATGCTAGCATTTATTCCATGTCTTTTGGTGCACTGTGATGAGTGCCACTAGCTTGCAAAGTTGCTATCATGATCTGATTCTGCCATGTATGTTATTCCACTAAGTCTGAATCTGTTTATAAAAGTTGCTATGTTTATATGGGTGCCATCTTATCTTATGTGCCGTTTTGGCTCATGTTCAGTAAGGGAATTTTGTTCTATGTACTTAGTAGAAGCATGCCATGCCTTTTTTTCCATGATATGTTCTTGTAGCATATTGTTTGCTTGCTCTAAACATTGCTTCACTAAGTCTGTGAAGCTGATATCTTTTGCACTTTTGCCATGCTTGTTTGAACCTGTTCTCGTGTGATTTAGCCGTAGCTCGGTGTTCATGTTTTGTCAATCATCTCTTGTACATCGCTGCCATATGCTTTGTTTCTATCTTGGAGTGCAGTAGCTTAGTTTCTTTTCGCATTCTAAGTGCTATGATGTTGTTAATCGCAGATTTGCGTCATCCTTGTTTTGCTTGTCATTTGCAAACCATGCATCCGTTTCCGGTGATCCTTATATTGATTTTGACCGAAATCACCTCATCTTTCCAGCGGCATACTTGGTTTGCCAAGTTGATGCATTGATCATTCTTTCCCTTCCGAAGGACGCATATGCATTGCATATCATATCTTGCATATCATGCCATGTTTTACATCATGTCGCTTGTGCATTGCACCATGATTGATTGTTGTTCCATCGCTTGTGTTCTTGCCTTAGGTAGAGCCGGGAGACGAGTACGTGAATCAAGAACCTGTTGAGTATGCTAACGAGGATCAAGCTTTCGACAACTCTGAGAACATTGCAGACAAGATGACCATACCCTCGAAATCACTTCTATCTTTACTTTCTAGTTGTTCGCTCTATCGCTATGTCACGCTAGCTACCACTTGTTTATCATGCCTCCCATATTGCCATGTCAAGCGTCTAACCCACCTTCCTAGCAAGTCGTTGTTTGGCTATGTTAATGCTTTTGCTCAGCCCCTCTTATAGCCTTGCTAGTTGCAGGTGAAGTTGAAGTTTGTTCCATGTTGGAACATGGATATGTTGGGATACCACATTATGTCTTATTTAATTAATTCATCTATATACTTGGTAGAGGGTGGAAGGCTCGGCATTATGTCTGGTGTTTTGTTCCATTCTTGTCGCCTTAGTTTCCGTCATACCGTTGTTTTGTTCCTTGCTTTTTGCATTCCTTACGCGGTTGGGGTTGTGGGACCCCCTTGACAGTTCGCTTCGAATAAAATTCCTCCAGCAAGGCCCAAACTTGGTTTTACCATTTGCCTACCTACCACCTATTCCTTTCCCTTGGGTTCTGTAGACTCAAGAGTCATCTTTATTTTAACCCCCCCCCCCCGGCCAGTGCTCCTCTAAGTGTTGGTCCGAACTAGAGTCCTTTGTAGCGCCACCTCGGGGAAACTTGAGAGCTGATTTTAGTTGTACGGAGTGCTCATCCGATGTGCCCTGAGAACGAGATACGTGCGACTCCTATCGGGATTTGTCGGCACATTGGGGCATCTTTGTTGGTCTTGTTTTACCATTGTCGAAATGTATTGTAACCGGGATTCCGAGACTGATTGCGTCTTTCCGGGAGAAGGAATATCCTTCATTGACCGTGAGAGCGTGTGATGGGCTAAGTTGGGACACCCCTGCAGGGTATAATCTTTCGGGAGCCATGCCCGCGGTTATGTGGCAGATGGGAATTTGTTAATATCCGATTGTAGAGAACTTGACACTTGACTAAATTAAAATGAATCAACCGCGTGTGTAGCCGTGATTGTCTCTTTTCGGCGGAGTCGGGGAAGTGAACACGGTCTTGTGTTATGCTTGAACGTAAGTAGTTTCAGGATCACTTCTAGCTTCACGACCGTTGCGTAGCTTCTCATCTTACTCTTATTTGCGTATGTTAGCCACCATACTTGCTTAGCACTTGTTGCAGTCCACCTCATTACCACATCCTACCCATAAGCTGAAATAGTCTTGATCTCGCGGGTGTGAGATTGCTGAGTCCTCGTGACTCATGGATACTTCCGAATAGTTGCAGGTGCCGACGATACTAGTGCAGGTGATGCTACTGAACTCAAGTGGGAGTTTGACAAGGATCTGGGTCGTTACTATGTTTCGTTTCCCAATGATTAGTAGTGGAGCCCAGTTGGGATGATTGGGGATCTAGCATTTGGGGTTTATCTTCCTTTTATTCGAATTTGACCGTAGTCGATCTATGAGTGTATTTCGATGATGTATGAATTATTTATGTATTGTGTGACGTGGCGAGTGTAAGCCAACTCTTTATCCCTTTCTTATTCAGTACATGGGATTGTGTGAAGATTACCCCTCTTGGGACTAAACCACTTTTGGTTATGCCTCTAAGTCATGCCTCGACACGTGGGAGATATAGCCGCAACATGGGATTTACAAGTTGGTAATCAGAGCCAACCCCAGCTTAGGAGCCCCCTGCTTGATCGAATTGCTGACGTTGTTGAGTCTATAACAAAATGTTTTGAGTCTTAGGATTATATATATCAGAGAGTAGGATTCTTTTTACTACTCAGTCCCTTCATCGCTCTGGTGATGTCTCCTGACATAGAAGTTTTGACTTTCCTCTCCTCAAATTTCAGGAAAAAAATTTAGAATCACACGGGTATCTTGGAATCGTTCCGATAGTATTGTGACGATACCATTGTTCTTGGTGCCTCCAGACATTTAGGGGGTTGTGGCAGTGTCCCGGGGAGTTGAGCTCTGAGGTGTTGTCGTCATAATTTTATCGTTGTAGTTCTGGAGTACTTGAGTTCGCCGACATAAAAAATCTCTGTTATGCAGTTGTTGGTGAGATAACCTCGACGCCACCCAGTACTGGGGCGGGAGTTCGGGAGTATTGCCATAACTCATATAACGGATGCTTTTTGAAGGTTTAGGCACATGATTTTCGAAGGTTTCTTGGTTATGTGTTGAATGATGGATACAGCTCGATGTAGGGATTGTTAGTTTGGGTGAGATATTATGATTCCCCTGTATCCCCAACACCTGATTGCATAACTAGGAAGTTTCAGGAGTTTATAGGTGGGAATTCAAGTAGCTCTAGTACTTCTTCCCGTAGATATTTGGTTTGTGATTAGGTAATCCTTACCACTTATTTGTTCTAGCTGTACCTTATTGTTTCATTCATCTGCCTTTATCTAAGTGGCTTCTCACATTAATGGACGTGTGATGATTTAATTTGGAATTCATTCATTCATCCTTGTTTGATTGTTTATTGTGAAGACTATATGTTGCAATTTCTATCCGTTGATTTAGCTTGTATATCTTTCTATCAATATTCTAACGGATGTCACCCTCTTCAGGATGGCTCCTCCAACGCGTCTGAATCCAGACCACAATGATGGGAGTCAGGAGAACCCTCCGCCACCACCTCCAACTTCAGAGGCATGGCAAGCTGTCATGGCAGCCACCAATGCCAACACTCAGATGCTTTTGCAACTCTAGCAAGAGCGCAACCGAGGTCAAGGCAACCAAGGAAATCAAGGCCAAGGGAATTTCAACAATCAGCCTCGATTTACTACCCTCAACCAGTTCCTCGCAAATCAGCCGAAGTCTTCCAGCAATTGTGTCGAGGCCACAGACATCGACGACTGACTCGTGGACATCTGCAAGCATTTTGAATGTAGCAATGTCAGACCTGAGGACTTTGTCAAGTTTTCTTCGTGTCAACTCAAGGACCAAGCTGCTGATTGGTATCAACAATACGGATATTCGGAGGAGATCGTGTGATTACCTGGGATGATTTCCGCCGAGACTTCAAAGCTCATCATATTCCAACAAATGTTTATAAGAGCAAGCATGAGGAGTTCCGCAATCTCAAGCAAGGCAGCATGTCTGTGTATCAGTACAATATCCAGTTTCAGAAACTTGCTCGCTTCGCTAAACAAGACGTTCCTGATGAAAAGAGTATGATCTATCAACTTAGAGGTGGCCTTAGAGAAGATCTGCAGTTAGCTCTCGTGCTTCTTGAGCCGACTGAGTTCGATCAATTCTATAACATGGCACCCAAGCAACAAGCTACTCAGCTAAAGTGTGAGGCTTCTAAGAAGAGAGTCAGGGATGCAGTTCAGTCTTCTTCTTCCTCACAAGTGGTAGCTAAGCATTAGAAGTTTTGGCTTCCTCCTCCTCTGTTTCGCCATCCCTACCAGCAGAATAGCGAAGGTGGCCATGGATCTTCCCACCCACCCAACCCAGGCCATCAAAACAATTCTCAGTCTCAAGCTCCAAGGTCAAGTGCTCCTTATCATCGTCCACTCCCAGAGGTGACTTGCAACAAGTGTCAGCAAAAGGGCACTATGCAAACAAGTGCTTCAACGAAAGGCGCCTTCCGCCTCCTTGTAACACCCCGGATGTAACTTACCATATTTGTAACTCCAACTCTTGCCTTTTTCTGCGTTAAGTTATGAGATTCCCTTCATGGTTGGGTTTTGTCTTCGTTTTGCATTTTGTTCATGTCATGAATTTCATATCATGTCATCATGTGCATCTCATTTGCATACGTGTTCGTCTCATGCATCCGAGCATTTTCCCCGTTGTCCGTTTTGCAATCTGACACTCCCACGTGCACCAGCGCACCCCTTTTGTCTCTTTTCGTGAGCGGGGGTTAAACGTCCACGGAATGGACTAATATTTGCCATGTGGCCTTGGTACACCACCGGTAGACCGCCTGTCAAATTTCGTTCCATTTGGAGTCCGTTTGATACTCCAACGGTTAACCGGGTAACCACAAAGGCCTCTTGTGTGTTGCAGCCCAACACCCCTCCAACACAGCCCAATAACCCATCCAAACAACTCCCATGTCCTCCGTCGTCGGATCACGATCGTGTGGGCGAAAACTACACCCCTTTTGGACACTCCTACCTCCTCCTACCTATATATGTGATCCTCCTCGAACTTTCGCGGACGAAACCCTAGATCCACTCCTCCACGCCATCGCACATGTCCGTCCGCCATCGGACGCGCCCACCGCCGCCGCCACGTGTTTCGGCCAATCAAGGCTCGCCACATCACCTCCGCTGCCTCCCGTCCCACTCAGGGGCCGCCACCTGTCCCCGTCGTGCCCACTTCACCGCCGCGGCCCGCCCGGGCCCGGGGCAGGCCCTCCTGAGCCCATTGGGGCACGAGTCGCCCTGAGCGCGTCGCCCGCTTGGCCCACGAGCTCCCACCGGAGCACCGCCACCCGTTGGATCGCTCCGCCGCCGCTTCCCCCGCGCCGCTCCCCGCCACCGCTCCGGCCACCGCCTACCGCGCCACCCGGTCACCGTCCGTCCCCACCGACCGCGGCCCCGCGGAGGGCTCCGCCACCTCATCGCCCGCGCGTCGCCGCCCTCCTCCGCTGGTCGCCGCCGCATTATGCCGTGCCGCCCGCTCGCCGGAGCTTCGTCACCGGCCACCGCCATGTCGCCGGAGCCAGATCCGGTCCGGGTGGATGAGATCCACCAGGACGCGATCCAAACGGGCGCCCGCATCCCGGATCCGCCCGTCCCGCTTCCCTCCGTCCCATTTTCGACGAGGGTAAATTCCACTAAGTCTTTTCCCTCTAACTTTTTATGCCCTTGTTCAACATGCCATAACTCCATGACCGTAGCTCCGTTTCATGAGCATGATATATCAAAGTGTTCATTGGGACATGCTCTTCATTTCATTCCATTGTCGCATGCTTGTTTGAGTTCATCTTGATGCCCAAATCATTGATGCAAGAGTGCTATAAAATGGTGTGATTGATTGTTTGTTCATGCTTTTCATATCCTGTCTTATCATGAGCATCCCGTTGCTATTCTTGAAGAAACCGAGCGCTAGACTCGCAACAAGTCTATCAAATTCATAAAAGTGAAGTGGTCAAACCATTCCGACCGAGAAGCCACCTGGGAGCGCGAGGATCACCTCCGTTCTGAATATCTAGAGTTCTTTCAGTCCTAGATCTCGGGACGAGATCCTTTCGTAGTGGTGGAGTGTTATAACACCCAGGATGTAACTTGCCATATTTGTAACTCCAACTCTTGCCTTTTTCGGCGTTAAGTTATGAGATTCCCTTCATGGTTGGGTTTTGTCTTCGTTTTGCATTTTGTTCATGTCATGCATTTCATATCATGTCATCATGTGCATCTCATTTGCATACGTGTTCGTCTCATGCATCCGAGCATTTTCCCCGTTGTCTATTTTGCAATCCGACACTCCTACGTGCACCGGCGTACCCCTTTTGTCTCTTTTCGTGAGCGGGCGTTAAACGTCCTCGGAGTGGACCGAGATTTGCCATGTGGCCTTGGTACACCACCGGTAGACCGCCTGTCAAATTTCATTACATTTGGAGTCCGTTTGATACTCCAACGGTTAACCGGGTAACCACAAAGGCCTCTTGTGTGTTGCAGCCCAACACCCCTCCAAAACGGCCCAATAACCCATCCAAACCACTCCCATGTCCTCCGTCGTCGGATCACGATCATGTGGGCGAAAACTACACCCCTTTTGGACACTCCTACCTCCTCCTACCTATATATATGTGATCCTCCTTGAATTTTCGCGGACGAAACCCTAGATACACTCCTTCTCCACGCCACCGGACATGTCCGTCCACCATCGGACGCGTCCACCGCCGCCCCCAGGTGTTTCGGCCAATCAGGGCTCACCATGTCACCTCCGCCGCCTCCCGCGCCCACTCAGGGGCCGCCAACTGTCCCCTACGCTCCCACTTCACCGCCGCGCCCCGTCCGGGCCCGGGGCAGGCCCTCCCGAGGCCATTGGGGCCCGAGTTGCCCTGAGCGCGCCGCCCACTTGGCCCGCGAGCTCCCGCTGGAGCGCTCCGCCGCCGCTTTCCCCCCGTCGCTGCGGCCGCTGTCTATCGCGCCACCCGGTCGTCGTCCGTCCCTACCGACCGTGGCCCCACGCAGGGCTCCGCCACCTCGTCGCCCGCGCGTCACCGCCCTCCTCCGCCGGTCGCCACCGCGTTGTGCCGCGCCGCCCTATCGCCGGAGCTTCATCACCGGCCGCCGCCATGTCGCCGGAGACGGATCCGGTCCGGGTGGATGAGATCCACCAGGACGCGATCCAAACGGGCGCCCGCGTTCCGGATCCGCCCGTCCCGCTTCCCTCCATCCCGTTTTCGACGAGGGTAAAAGCCACAAAGTCTTTTCCCTCTAACTTTTTATGCCCTGTTCATCATGCCATAACTCCATGACCGTACTCCGTTTCATGCCCATGATATATCAAAATGTTCATTGGGACATGCTCTTCATTCCATTCCATTTTGGCATGCTTGTTTGAGTTCATCTTGATGCCCAAATTATTGATGCAAGAGTGCTATAAAATGTTTACTGCTGCTACTTATCAGATTATGAGGATTTTTCATTTTTGTCACATTTGATGTGTGCTTCATATGGGCATGAGCCCTACATGTGTTTTGAACTATGCCATTCCATCTTTATAGGAGTGCTTGCCATGTATTTTTGTGATCTATGTGGTGACTAGCCCAAGCATGCAAAGTAGCCTTCGTGATATTGCTATGCTTGTCTTGTCTTGCAATGCCTTATGGTGAGTGATTTGAGCTCACAAAGATTCCTACATAATTCTATTTATGCCATGCTCTGTTTTCTGCTAAGTCTGAAACTGTTAATAAAACTTGCTATGTTTACATGGATGCCATCATATCTTCTGTGCCTTTTTGGCTCATGATCAGTAAGGGTCTTTTGTTCTATGCTTTTAGTAGAATCATGTCGTGCCTTTATTTGCTATGTTATGTTCCTGTAGCATGTTGTTTGCTTGTTCTGAACATGGCTTCCTGATGTTATTTCTGGCATGTTAGTATTTTCACCAAGTCTGTGAAGTTGATATCTTTTGCACTTTTGCCATGCTTGTTTGAACTTGCTCTTGTGTGATTTAGAAAGAGCTCAGTGTTCATGTTTTGTCAAGAATCTTAAGTACATCACTGGCATATGCTTTGTTGGTATGTTGGAGGCCAGTAGCTTAGTTTCTTGTTGCATTTTAGGTGGCAGCATGCTGTTAATCGCAGAATTGTGCCATTCTTATTTTGCTTGCCATTTGCAAACCGTGCATCCGATTCAGGCAATCTTTATATCGATTTCGATCAAAATTGTCTCATCTTTCCAAAGGCACACTTGGTTTGCCAAGTTGATGCCTTGATCAATCATTCCCTTCCGGAGCACGCATATGCTTTGCATATCACATCTCGCATATCATGCCATGTTTTGCATCATGTTGTTTGTGCATTGCACCATGATTGATTGTTGGTCTGTTTGCTTGTGTTCTTGCTTTGGGTAGAGCCGGGAGACGAGTACGTGATCGAGGAACCTGTTGAGTACGCTTACGAGGATCAAGCTTTCGTCAACTCTGAGAACTTTGCAGGCAAGATGACCATACCCTCGAAATAACTTCTATCTTTGCTTGCTAGTTGTTTGCTCTTTTGTTATGCCGCACTACCTACCACTTGCTATATCATGCCGCCCATATTGCCATGTCAAGCCTCTAACCCACCTCTCCTAGCTTGGCTATGTTGCCGCTTTTGCTCTGCCCCTCTTATAGCATTGCTAGTTGCAGGTGGAGATGAAGTTTGTTCCATGTTGGAAGATGGATATTGTTGGGATATCATTATTATCTCTTATTTACTTTAATGCATCTATATACTTGGTAAAGGGTGGAAGGCTCGGCCTTATGCCTGGTGCTTTGTTCCACTCTTTCTGCCCTAGTTTCCATCATACCGGTGTTATGTTCCTTGATTTTGCGTTCCTAACGCGGTTGGGTGTTATGGGAATCCTTTGACAGTTCGCTTTGAATAAAACTCCTCCAGCAAGGCCCAACCTTGGTTTTACCATTTGCCTCACCACCACCAATAATTTTCCCTTGGGAGTCGTGCTCCAGAGGGTCATCTTATTTTAACCCCCCTGGGCCAGTGCTCCTCTGAGTGTTGGTCCGAACCGAGTAGACTACGAGGCCACCTCAGGGCAACTCGAGGGTTGGTTATACTCGTAGGATGTCTCATCCAGTGTGCCCTGAGAATGAGATACGTGCGACTCCTATCAGGATTTGTTGGCACATCGGGCGGCTTTCCTGGTCTTGTTTTACCATTGTCGAAATGTCTTGTAACCGGGATTCTGAGACTGGTCAGGTCTTCCCGCGAAAAGGAATATCCTTCGTTGACTGTGATAGCTTGGGATGGGCTAAGTTGGGACACCCCTGCGGGGTTTTGAACTTTTGAAAGCCGTGCCCGCGGTTATGGGTAGATGTGAATTTGTTAATATCCAGTTCTAGATAACTTGACACTTAACTTAATTAAAATGAACCAACCGCGTTTGTTGCCATGATGGTCTCTTTTCGGTGGAGTCCGGGAAGAGAACACGGTCTTGTGTTATGCTTGAACGTAAGTAGCTTCAGGATCACTTCTTGATCACTTTTAGCTTATCGATCGTGCTTTTCTTCTCTTCTCGCTCTCTTCTGCGTAAGTTAGCCACCATATATGCTTAGTGCTTTGCTACAGCTCCACCTCACTACCCTTTCCAACCTTAAGCTTAAATAGTCTGGATCGTGAGGGTGTGAGTTTGCTGAGTCCCCGTGACTCATTTCCAAACAGATGGAGGTGCAGATGATGCCAGTGCAGGGGACGCTACCGAACTCAAGTGGGAGTTTGACGAGGATTCAAGCCATTACTATGTTTATTTTCCGTATGATCAGTAGAGGATCCCAGTTGGGACGGTCGGGGATCTAGCTTTTGGGGTTGTCTTCTTTTATTTTGGTCCTGTAGTCGGACCTTGTTTGTATTCTGGATGATGTATGACTATTTATGTATTGTGTGAAGTGGCGATTGTAAGCTGACTCTTTATCCCTTTCTTATTCAGTACATGGGATGTGTAAAGATTACCCCTCTTGCGACATGCCTACCATGTGGCTATGCCTCTAAGTCGTGCCCCTACACGTGGGAGATATAGCTGCATTGTGGGTGTTACACTCCTCCTCCTGTGAGATCTTCCAGCAATGCAGTGGTCAAGCATAATTCCAAATCTGCAAGGATGAACATGATGAACGCAGCTCAGGCAGAGGATTCTTCAGAAGTGATCATGGGTAATCTTCCAGTTAATGATATTCCTTGCAAAAAATTTATTTGATACTGGTGCATCGTTTTGTTTCATTTCAAGACCTTTTGCATCAAAGCATGAGTGGGGTTATCAAGAATTGCCTACAAATTATCAGTTGTGTCCCCAGGTAAGCAAATGACATCTAATAATTGCGTCCCGGAGGTTTCCATCAAGTTGGGCAACTATAAGTTTCTGTCTTCTCCAATTGTTCTTGGCGACTCGGATATTGATCTAATTCTCGGGATGGACTGGCTTTCTAAGCACAAGGCTCAGCTTGATTGTGCTTCCAGGGAAATTCAATTGGCACACTCTTCTGAGGATGTGATCATCTATGCCGCTCATGACGAAACTATTCGACTGTTTTCTCCCAGTGAGAAGGGCGAGTTGAATGCCATCTCTCAGATTCCAGTCGTTCGTGAATACCAAGACGTCTTTCCAGAAAAGCTTCTGGGAATGCCTCCTCACTGGCCAGTTGAATTCGTTATCGATCTTGAGCCTAGTACGGAACCTGTTTGCAAGCATCCTTACAAGCTTGGACCTGAGGAGCTGAAGGAATTGAAGAAACAACTCGATGAACAAGAGCGTCTGGGGATGCTTAGACCAAGTTCATCTCCATGGGGTTGTTGTGTTCTTTTTGTCCAGAAGAAGGATGGCATGGACCGACTCCGTGTCGACTACCGTCCATTGAACAAGAAGACAATAAAGAACAAGTATCCACTTCCCAACATCAATGAGCTATTCGAGCAACTTAAAGGTGCTAAAGTATTCTCCAAGCTTGACCTCCTTATGGGTTATCATCAGATTCGCATTCATGAAGAAGATATCCCCAAGACAACATTCAGAACAAGCTATGGTTCTTATGAATATACTGTCATGTCATTCGGCCTTGTCAATTCTCCTCCAACGTTCTCTCGCATGATGAACTTCATCTTCAACCCCTACACAAATGATTTCGTTCTGGTGTATCTCGATGATATCTTGGTCTTCTCCAAGAATAAGGAGGATCATGCCAAGCATTTGAGATTGGTGCTTGACAAGCTCAGAGAGCATCAATTCTATGCAAAGTTTTCCAAGTGTGAGTTTTGGATTGATGAGGTTCTTTACCTTGGTCATATCATCTCCGCCAAGGGCATCACTGTTAATCTCGAGAAGGTGTCTGCAATTGTGAACTGGGAACCTCCTCAGAATGTCAAGCAGCTCCAAAGTTTTCTTGCGCTTGCAAGCTATTGTCGAAGATTCGTTGAGACTTTCTCTAAGATTGCAAAGCCTCTTTCCAACCTCCTGCAGAAGCATGTCAAGTATGTCTGGACACCTGAGTGTGACGTTGCTTTCAACACCCTCAGAGAGAAACATGTCACATCTCCTGTCTTGACTCCTCCTGATGAATCGAAGCCATTCGAAGTTTTTTGTGATGCCTCCTTGCAAGGTCTAGGCGCGATGTTAATGCAAGAGAAGAAAGTTGTAGCTTATACCTCTCGTCAGTTGAAGCCCAACGAAAGGAACAACCCCACTCACGATCTTGAGTTGGCGGCAGTTGTCCATACATTAATAACGTGGAGACTACTCTTGTTGGGAAGGCAAGTGGACATTTTCACAGATCACAAGAGCCTCAAGTACATCTTCACACAACCCAGCCTCAACCTCAGGCAAACTCGATGGGAAGAAATGATTCAAGATTACAATCCGAGTATTGAGTATATTCCAGGCAAGGCCAATGTCATTGCAGATGCTTTGAGCAGGAAGGCTTACTACAACCGCTTAATTCTCAAGCCCTTCCAACCGGATCTTTGTGAAGCTTTCCGCAAACTGAACCTCCAAGTTGTTCCTCAAGGCTTTCTTGCCAACCTTCAAGTTTCTCCTACTTTGGAAGATGAAATTCGTGAGGCACAAATCCTTGATACCATGGTGAAGAAGGTGAAACATGGTATTGACAACGGCCTATCCAAATACATGTGCTATCGCTTTGATGACAAAGACACTTTATTCTTCGAGGACCGGATTGTGATTCCTAAAGATGATCTAAGGAAGGTAATAATGAACGAGGCAAAAAATTCTCTTCTATCCATTCATCCTGGAAGTACGAAGATGTACCATGTCCTCAAGCGGTAGTTTTGGTGGTCTCGAATGATGCGAGAGATTGCTCAATTCGTCAACGAATGTGATGTCTGTCGAAGGTTGAAAGCAGAACACCAACAACCATCTGGGCTCCTCCAACCTCCTTCTATTCTAGAATGGAAGTTTGATCACATCGAAATGGACTTCGTTACTGGATTTCCAAAGTCCAAGCGTGGGAATGATGCTATTTTCGTTGCCATTGACAAGTTTACAAAAGAGGCTCATTTTCTTCCAATCAAGGAATCTATCACAGCAGCTCAGTTGGCAGAGCTATACACCTCCAGGATTGTCTCCTTGCACGGTATTCCGCAATTGATCTCTTCAGACCGCGGAATCATTTTCACTTCTAAGTTCTTGGACTCCTTCCGGAAGGCCATGGGCACCAACATTCTCTTCAGCACAGCTTTCCATCCTCAAACAAGTGGCCAAGTCGAGCGAGTAAACGAAATTCTCAAAGATATGCTTAGGGCTTGTGTCATCTCTTTTGGTGTGAAGTGGGAAGAGTGTCTTCCTTATGCCAAGTTCTCCTACAATAACAGCTTCCAATCGAGTTCGGGCAAGGCCCCATTCAAAATTCTCTATGGCAGAAAGTGTCGTACTCCTCTCAATTGGTCAGAGACTGGTGACCGTCAACTTCTTGGCAACAACTTAATCACAGAAGCTGAAGATATGTGTAAAGTCATCCATGAAAATCTCAAAGTCGCGCAATTGCGCCAGAAGAGTTACTATGGTAGCAAGCACCGTGACTTGGCTTTCGAGATCGGAGACCAAGTCTACCTTCGCATCTCTCCAATGAAACGCACTCGTCGCTTCGGTATCAAAAGGAAGCTTGCCCCTAGATATGTGGGTTCTTTCAAGATCATTGGCAAAAGACGCGACCTCGCCTATCAACTTGAGCTTCCGTCCAACTTCGCAAATGTGCAAGATGTGTTTCACGTGTCATAGCTTCGCAAGTGCTTCAAGACTCCTGAGCGCACTATCAACTTCAAAGAGATTGACCTCCAAGAAGATCTTTCTTATCATGAGCACCCCGTTGCTATTCTTGAAGAAACCGAGCACAAGACTTGCAACAAGTCGATCAAATTGAAAGTGAAGTGGTCACACCATTCCGACCGAGAAGCCACTTGGGAGCACGAGGATCACCTCCGTTCCGAATATCCGGAGTTCTTTCAACCCTAGATCTTGGGACGAGATACTCTTGTAGTGAAGGATAGTTGTAACACCCTAGATGTAAACCTCCTTATTTCGGCAATGTATCAATGCTGGTCTCCATCCTATTCCTTGGGTCTATCATGGTTGGCTTTCTTTTGCTTGCCTTTGTGTTATTTATTTCTTGCATTGCTATGCCTTTTCTTTTATTTTGCACTTGTCATCTATGTTTGCATCATGATCTTGCCAAGTGTTGTGTGTGCTTGGGTCTTTTTGCATATCCATCCGCATCATGTGCATTGTGTGTTGCATGCATTTTATTTTGCATGACCACATCCTTGCATCACCTCTCCCTCCTTCTCTTTCTTTTTTTTGACAGGTGACATTTTCCCTACCCCAATAATGTCCAAGACTTCCTCATAATTCAGCCATCATGTCCTAAACATCTCTGTCAAATCTCAGCCTTATCTAAGTTGTTTTGGTTAGGCTTTAAAATGGTTCAAGTTTGAATTTAAGTCAAACATGAATTATTTTACTTCCTTTAAAAATCCCCAAATAAATTCTATTAAATAGTGCACATTTTTAGGAGCTTGGTTATATTTTTATATCTTCCATAGCCTAGCCCACTCACTATGGCCTTTTCCTTGTTTACTGTTTGGAGGAAAATATGAAAAGAAAGAGAGTGTGAGGGCAGCAACAGTCTAGCCCAGCAGCATCCGAAACCCACTTAGGCCTCTTGCTAGCCAGTTGGGCCCAACCCCAGGGCGGCCCAGTCTTCCCACAGTGCGCTACCTCCTTCGCTCGCCCTTCGGTGTGGTGATCCACGCTGGTGGTCGTGCCGGCCCCACCTGTAGCCTGCCAGCTTACTGTTGTTTGTCCTCCTTGCCCCTCTCTGTCTCATGGCAAAAGCAGAGGCCATGTCGCCCACGTGACCCCGTGGCCAGGCTCGCATCGTGCCCAGCCTAGAAAGTGAGCAGCCCTGCCCCTCTAGATTTTCCCCTTTCCCAGCAAAATTCCATTTCTGGAAAGTCCTCTCTTTCCATTTCAGGCAAGTCCATATCTGGACATTTCCCTTTAAGGAAAAATGCCAATTCTGTCAATAGCCATTTTAGGCAGGTTTTCACTTATAGCTTTTGTGATAATTTTGGGGTAGAAAAATCCCACCAAACAAGTGGTGGCATTAGATTTTACTTTTGAGCAAGTTCATGAAGATGTCATTTTCGATCATGATGTTGTTTTGTCATTTTTGTGTGATTTATTTCAAGTATGCTATGAGGTGGTTTTGCATATGGATAGCTTCACTTTCATGTCTACTCCATGCTAGAATTTATTCAATGTCTTCTCATGCACTATGATGAGTGCCACTAGCTTGCAAAGTTGCTATCATGATCTGATTCTGCCATGTATGTAAATCCACTAAGTCTGAATCTGTTTATAAAAACTTGCTATGTTTAAATGGGTGCCATAGTATCTTCTGTGCCTTTTTGGCTCATGTTCAGTAAGGGAGTTTTGCTCTATGCATTTAGTAGAAGCATGCCACGCCTTTGTTTGCCATGGTATATTCCTGTAGCATGTCATTTGCTTGCTCTAAACATTGCTTCCTGATGTTGTTTATGCCATGTTAGTATTTTTCACTTTTGCCATGCTTGTTTGAACCTGTTCTAATGTGATTTAGCCGTATCTCAGTGTTCATGTTTTGTCAAGCATCTCTTGTACATCACTTCCATATGGTTTTTTGCTATGTTCAAGTGCAGTAGCTTAGTTTCTTGTTGCATTCCAAGTGCTATCATGCTCTTAATCGCAGATTTGTGTCATCCTTGTTTTGCTTGTCATTTGCAAACCGTGCATTCGTTTCCGGTGATCCTTATATCGATTTCGACTGAAATCACCTCATCTTTCCAGTGGCATACTTGGTCTGCCAAGTTGATGCCTTGATCATTATTACCCTTTCGGAGCACGCATATGCATTGCATATCATATCTTGCATATCATGACATGTTTTGCATCATGTCGCTTGTGAAGTGCACCGTGATTGATTATTTTCCATTGCTTGTGTTATTGCCTTGGGTAAACCCGAGAGACAGGTATGTGAACGAGGAACCTATTGAGTACGCTAACAAGGAATGACAACTCTGAGAACATTGCAGTCAAGATGACCATACCCTCGAAATCACTTCTCTCTTGCTTGCTAGTTTTTCGCTCTATCGCTATGTCACGCTAACTACCACTTGTTTATCATGCCTCCCATATTTCCATGTCAAGCCTCCAACTCACCTTCCTAGCACACCATTGTTTGGCTATGTTACCGCCTTTTCTCACCCCTCTTATAGCATTGCTAGTTGTAGGTGAAGTTGAAGTTTGTTCCATGTTGGAACATGGATATGTTGGGATATCACATTATCTCTTATTTCCTTAATGCATCTATATACTTGGTAGAGGGAGGAAGGCTCCGCCTTTTTCCTGGTGTTTTGTTCCACTCTTGCCGCCTTAGTTTCCGTCATACTATCCGAGAGGCACGATGCGCAGGGAAAATTACACTCGATGTAGTATTCGGCACGGCGGAGAACTATCGGTCCGAAGAGATAACCTTCCAAGTGGCCCCTTTCAACAGTGGATATCATGCCCAGTTGGGGCGAGATGCATTCACATGCTTTTAAGCTATACCTTATTATGGGTATATGAAGCTCAAGATGTTCGGGCCTAATGGTATTATCACTCTTGCTAGTGATCTGGACATAGTCCTCCATGTTGAAAACAAAACAGCATCCCTAGCCCTCGAGGCACTATATGAAGCCCTCGCGGCCGAAGAGTTAACTGCACTACGCTCTATGGTGGATAGGGCAACATAATCCTTGATAAGCGTCCCAAATCCACCTCCTTCAAACCAGCAAACAAGAACGGCACAATTCTGCGATTAACAGCATGATGCCATATAGAATGCAACAAAAACTATGCTACTACACCCCAACATAGCAATAAAGCATATGGCAGTGATGTACTCAAGATACTTAGCAAAACATGAACACTGAGCTACGGCTAAATCACACAAGAGCAGGTTCAAACAAGCATGGCAAAAGTGAAAAAGATATCAGCTTCACAGACTTAGTGAAAATAGTAACATGCCAGAAATAACATCAGGAAGCCATGTTTAGAGCAAGCAAACAACATGCGATAGGAACATAACATACCAAATAAAGGCAGGGCATGGTTCTACTAAAAGCATATAATAAAAGGCCATTAGTGATCATGAGCCAAAAAGGCACAGAAGATATGTTGGCACCCATGTAAACATAGCAAGTTTTAATAACAGTTTCAGACTTAACAGAAAACAGAGCATGGCATAAGCAGAATTATGAAGGCATCTTTGGGAGCTCAAATCACTAATAACAAAACATTGCATGACAAACTAAGCATATAAACAACAGGACAACATGTTCATGAAGCTAACCGCGGCAAGAGGAAGTTCATAGCATGCATGGATCACTAGTAACAACCATGGCAAAATTGGTTAACATGTTAAAATTCTGCCAGGAACATTTTATATGAAAAGTAGTGCAAGAACAAGACATGCTAGGGCACTCCATAATTTCAAACAGGGGCATGGATGGATAGATCATAATCATATGTTCAAAACACCTTTACTAAAGTAACTCAATTAAGCCTGTATCTCACTGTAGCATCAAGTTTACATGGCATCAAAATAACAGCAGCACAAGGACTTAGCAAAATCCTAAGTCACTGGAAATAGCAATATCAGGAAGCCTAGTTTGAATGCTTGTTCTAGTCACCACATTGATAAAAAAATACATGGCAAGCACCTCTGTAAAGATGGCATGACATAGTTCAAAACACATGTAGAGCTCATGCCCATATGAAGCACACATCAAATGCAACAAAAACAACAAATCATCATGAAATGGTAAGTAACAGAAGTAAACATTTTGTAGAACTCTTGCATCAATGATTAGGGCATCAAGATGAACTCAAACAAGCATGCCACAATGAAATTAAATGAAGAGCATCTCACAATGAACAATTTTATATATCATATGCATGAAACGGAGCTATGGTGATCAAGAAGTGACACGATGAAGAGGGCATAAAAATATGTAGATTCTGACACTTGGCGGAAAAAAACACACGGGCGATGGATAGATAAAACACGCCCAGGCGGGGGATTGGATGGGAGCACTCACTTCGGGCCCATGGGCCGGCTTGGAGTTGTCGGGCGTAAACCGGGCGGTTTGGAGCGGTTCATGGTGGTCTGCGGGGCCGGGTGAACCGAGCAGGTTCGCAAGTGAACCGACTGGTTCACCGGTCTTGCTGGTCCGGTGAGGTTGGAGGCGGACCGGAACAGAGCGAAGGTCGATGACGCCGGCGATGATGTGGGGGCGCATGCGGTGCGAAGCCGGCGACATCGAGGAGCGATTCCGGCGAGCGGCGGGAGCCGGATCAGGCGCGGAGCTTGGCGGGGCGACGACCTTGAAGATGGCAGAGGCAGGTGGTGTGCCAGGGATTCACTGATCCGCTGGCGCCGGGCGGATCCTGCGGTGGAGGTCCGACGGCGACGGCGTATGAAGCTCCAGGGCGGCGATGTCCATGGCGGAGGAGAGGCGACCGGGCCACGGTGACGAGGAACTGCGGAGGCGCAAAGCGGCGCGCGCTCGGAGATGGCTGGCAGCGAGGGAGCAGGGCGGCGGTGAGTCTCCGGCGGTGACGCTGGTGGTTCGGGCCGGGCGGGCCCCTGATGGGCTCCGCGGGCCGCGCGGTGGGGAAGTGGGCGCGGGGACGAGTGGCGCGTTGTGAGTGGAGGAGGGAGGCGGCGGAGGTGACGTGGCACGACCTCATTGGTCAGAGCGACGTGTCTGGCGGACATGTCCGATGCGGATGGACATGTCCGGCGGTGCGAGGAGGAAAAAGACTAGGGTTATACCGTGAATTTCGGGGAGGGGCACATATTTATAGGTAGAGGGAGGTAGGAGTGTCCAAATAAAGTGTAGTTTTCGCCCACACGATCGTGATCCAACGACGGAGGACATGGAGATGGTTTAGATGGGTTATTGGCCGTTTTGGAGGGGTGTTGGGCTGCAACACACAAGGGGCCTTCGCGGTTACCCGGTTAACCGTTGGAGTATCAAACAGACTCCAAATGAGACGAAATTTGACAGGCGTTCTACCGGTGATGTACCAAGGCCACCTGGCAAATCTCGGTCCATTCCGAGAACGTTTAACACCTGCTCATGAAAAGAGACAAGAGGGGTGCGCCGGTGCAAGTGGGAGTGTCGGATTGCAAAACGGACAACGGGGGAAATGCTCAGATGCATGAGACGAACACGTATGCAAATGCGATGCACATGATGACTTGATATGAAATGCATGACATGAACAAAAGCAAAACAAATACAAAACCCAACCACGAAGGGAAATCTCATAACTTAAAGCTGGAAATGGCAAGAGTCGGAGTTACGAATATAGCAAGTTACATCCGGGGTGTTACAATCATGCTCTTTTCATCAGAAACGTCTTGCCTTACGAAGTGAGGAAGTTTCTGAAAATGGATGTTCTATTGGTACATGGACATGCTTCCTTGCTTGAGATTGCGGAATTCCTCACGCTTCCTCTCAACAACACTTGTTGGAATGTGATGAGCTGTAAAATCCTGGCATAGGTTATCCCAGGTAATCACTCGAACTCCTCTGGAATCTTTGTATTGTGGATACCAATCAGCAGCTTGGTCCTTGAGCTGAAAAGAAGCGAACTTGACATAGTCCTCAGGCCTGACATTGCTACATTCAAAATGCTTGTTGATGTCCACGAGCCAATCATCGGTGTCCATGGCCTCGGCACAGTTGCTAAAAGACTTTGGCTGATTTGCAAGGAACTGGTTGAGGGTAGCAAACTGAGGTTGATTGTTGAATTACCCTTGACCTTGATTCCCTTGGTTGCCTTTCCCTTGGCTGTACTCTTGCAAGAGTTGCAAAAGCATTTGGGTATTGACGTTGGTGGGTGCCATGATAGCTTTCCAGGCCTCCGGAGGTGGATGGTTGTTGGGCTGCAATGAAAGGGAGTTTTTACGGTTACCCGGTTAACCGTTGGGGAATCAACGACCTCCAAATGGAACGAAATTTGACAGGCGGCCTACCGGTGATGTACCGAGGCCACTCGACAAATCTTGGCCCATTCCAAGAAGGTTTTCTCCCGCTCACAAAACGAGATTTGAGAGGTGCAATGGGTGCATGTGTGAGTGTCGAATTCCAAAACGGACAACGGGGAAAATAAACTGATGCATGAGACGAACACGAATGCAAAAGAGATGCACATGATCACATTAGATGAAATGCATGACAAGAACAAAATGCAAAAACGAGGACAAAACCGAACCACGAAGGTAATAACATATTGCATAGCCGGAAATGGCAAGAGTTGGAGTTACAATTATGAAAAGTTACATCCGGGGCGTTACAGGCTCGTCCTTCGGTGAGACCACCAGCAGCGGCGGCTATGACCAGCTACCCCGCCGACGGGCTAGAATCGGGGAAGGCAACATGTCATCTCGCCGCCGTGCTCCGGTGAAGCGGGAGGATGGCTCGGACTGAGCTCCGGGCGTTGCTGGAGCCTGTCCTCGGGAGTTGCTGCTGGCATGTGGCCTGCTTTTGTTTAACATTTCCTTTCCCCTGCATTTCAAAAAGTAGAGTACCCTACTGGGGTGTGTAATGAACCATGGAACTTATGCCACTATCCTATGTTTATTATTTTGATGTTATGCCATGATATCCATGTCCCGAGTAGGTGCGGTTAGGGTAACTTAGCTTCGAGTGTTTGAGGTAATTTCCCACCTCGCAAGGGCGCGCCCTTCCAACAGCACCGGGCGAAGCCTCCTTCCTGACGACTCAAGAGCCGCTGACCTCGGGAGACATTGTAGAGCTACAAAGTTGTTACAAAACTTGACAAGGCACCTTGTTCTTCCCCGCGCGAGCCCCCAGACGTGGGTTGCTTGTGGCTAATGCACTGCGTCGCGTTGCTCGAGGGCATGCAGTTCAGAGGGTGCTCATGTCCACGAGCTTATTCGAGGGTGTCTCACAAGGATTAAGAAAGCCGAAGCACCGGGGGAACGGGGGTTCGCCGAGGTGTGTTTGCGTACGGGTGAACCCAAATGTGCACACCAGCCTAGCCCCCGCGTGCAGGATGAGCGCGGAGGAGCGACGGGAAACTGCCATTCTTCCAGGGTCAAGACTGAGAGGCGAGCGAAGCAAGAGGATAAAAATCCAACTCAGGCGAAGGGAAAAACGCGGTAACTCGGAATTCCATTAAAAAATTGCAACCAACTACAGAAAGCAAACAAAAGATTAGCCGCGTCCGGCACCTAGTCTAGTCTTCTCACCAACGTGGAGCTAAGTGCTGCCACTAGGACGTGGCAGGGAGCCCCCGTGAGGCCCACGATGGCACTCAGTAGACTCCGGGGCATGTACATCCCCACTCATTATAGCATGAGAGTGTCAAGAGCGGAGACCTTCACAGGCATGGGGCCTTGCTTCATGCATAGAACTTCTAGAGGTGCTGCATATTCCAGGCATTCTGGATGGCGATATGCCAGGCCTGGAGACGCGGGAGATCGTAAATGGGCCCTCCCACATGGTTGAGAGCTTATGCAGCCCCTCCCTAGAGATCACCAACCTTAGGACGAGATCACCCACCTCGAGCGTCCTGGAGCGGACACTGCAGCAGTGGTACCGCCGCAGCGCCTGCTGGTACCTCGCTGCTCGGAGCGAGGATTGGTGGTAGGGTTCCTCCCCCAGCACGAGGTCCATCCCCCGCGAGGCATCACGGCATGCCTTGTAAAACACCAAGACCCGCGTGGAGCGATGCCTGACCTCGTGAGGGAGAACCGCTTCAGATCTGTAGACAAGGAAGAATGGAGTTTCGCCCGTCGGCTTGGTCACGATACTGCGGATGGACCACAACACAGACTGGAACTCATCAAGCCAGTCCCTACCACAGGCCTCGAGCTTTTTCTTGAAGGTTCTTGCCTTGAGGCCTCTCAGGACCTCCATGTTGTTGTCCTCGGCCTGGCTGTTGCTCCTATGGCATAGCATATCTGTGTTCCAATATTATCACACTATGTTTTGAAAAGGTTGCTAGTGAACCACGAGCCGTTGTCGGTGATGATGCGATTAGGGACCCCCGAACCGGCTCACGAGGCCCTTGATGAACTTGACTGCTGAGCCGGCTTGGATGGTGTAGATGTCTTCCACCTCTGCCCACTTGGTGAACTTCTCGATGGCGACGTAGAGGTAGCGGTAGCCCCCCGACGCTCGAGGGAACGGGCCCAAGATGTCTAGCCCCCAGACCGCGAACGGCCAGGAGAGTGGGATGGTGTGGAGACCTTGAGCGGGTTGGTGGATCTACTTGGCATGGAACTAGAAGGCTTCATAGGATCTCACTAGCCTGGTGGCGTCACTGAGTGTCGTGGGCCAGTAGAACCCACTACAGAACGCCTTGCCTATGAGGGTGCTCGACGAAGAGTGATGCCCGCAATCCCTGCCATGTATGTCGGCCAGAAGCTCGTGTCCCTACTCCCTGGAGATGCACCGCAGAGAGACATCGTTCGGCCGTTTTTGGTAAAGCTCACCATCACGGATGCAGTAGGTTGTGGCCTAGCGAGTCACACACTCTGCTTCTTCCTCCTTCTCCGGCAGGGTCCCCTAGAGCAGGTACGCCTTGAACTCCTTGCTACCTCTTGAGCACTGCGTTGGTTTTCCCCGAAGAGGAAGGGGTGATGCAGCAAAGTAGCGTAAGTATTTCCCTCAGTTTTTGAGAACCAATGTATCAATCCAGTAGGAGGCTACGCGCGAGTCCCTCATACCTGCACAAAACAAATAAATCCTCGCAACCAACGCGATAAGGGGTTGTCAATCCCTACACGGCCACTTACGAGAGTGAGATCTGATAGATATGATAAGTTAATATTTTTGGTATTTTTATGATAAAGATGCAAAGTAAAATAAAAGAAAAGTAGAAGGCAAAGGAAATAACTAAGTATTGGAAGATTAATATGATGAAGATACACCCGCGGGACATAGGTTTCACTAGTGGCTTCTCTCAAGAGCATAGGTATTCTACGGTGGGTGAACGAATTACTATTGAGCAATTGACAGAATTGAGCATAGTTATGAGAATATCTAGGTATGATCATGTATATAGGCATCACGTCCGAGACAATTTGACCGACTCCTCCCTGCATCTACTACTATTACTCCACTCATCGACCGCAATCCAACATGCATCCAGAGTATTAAGTTAATGAAAACAGAGTAATGCCTTAAGCAAGATGACATGATGTAGAGGGATAAACTCATGCAATATGATGAAAACCCCATCTTGTTATCCTCGATGGCAACAATAAAATACGTGCCTTGCTGCCCCTACTGTCACTGGGAAAGGACACCGCAAGATTGAACCCAAAGCTAAGCACTTCTCCCATTGCAAGAAAGATCAATCTAGTAGGCCAAACCAAAATGATAATTCGAAGAGACTTGCAAAGATAACCAATCATACATAAAAGAATTCAGAGAAGATTCGAATATTGTTCATAGATAGACTTGATCATAAACACACAATTCATCGGTCTCAACAAACACACCGCAAAAAGAAGATTACATCGAATAGATCTCCACAAGAGAGGGGGAGAACATTGTATTGAGATCCAAAAAGAGAGAAGAAGCCATCTAGCTAATAACTATGGTCCCGTAGGTCTGAGGTAAACTACTCACACTTCATCGGAGGGGCTATGGTGATGATGTAGAAGCCCTCCATGATGGATACCCCCTCCAGTGGAGCTCCGGAACAGGCCCCAAGATGGGATCTCGTGGATACAGAAACTTGCAGCGGTGGAATTAGGGTTTTGGTGCCGTAT
>NC_057806.1:489799662-489837343 GCF_018294505.1 Triticum aestivum
CTCTTTTGTTTCTTGACGTAGGGTCCAAGTCTCCTGGGTCTTGTTCATTGAGAAAATCACGTTCCCGAAGGTTTCATTCTGTTTGGACTCCATTTTATATTCCTTTTCTTCGAAACCCTAAAATAGGCAAAAAACGGGAATTCTGGGCTGGGCCTCCGGTTAATAGTTTAGTCCCAAAAGTAATATAAAAGAGGATAATAAATCCCAATAATGTCCAAAACAGTAGATAATATAGCATGGAGCAATAAAAAATTATAGATACGTTGGAGACGTATCAAGCATCCCCAAGCATAATTCCAGCTTGTCCTCGAGTAGGTAAATGATAAAAACAGAATTTTTGATGCGGAGTGCTACTTGGCATAATTTTAATGTAATTCTTCCTAATTGTGGTATGAATATTCAGATCTGAAAGATTCAAGACAAAAGTTCATATTGACATAATAATAATAATACTTCAAGCATACTAACTAAGCAATTATGTCTTCTCAAAATAACATGGCCAAAGAAAGTTCATCCCTACAAAATCATATAGTTTAGTCATGCTCCATTTTCGTCACACCAGAATGCTCTCATCATGCACAACCCCAATGACAAGCCAAGCAATTGTTTCATACCTTAGCAATCTCAAACCTATAAACTTTCACGCAATATATGAGCACGAGCCATGGACATAGCACTATGGGTGGAATAGAATATGATGATGGGGGTTATGTCAAGAAGACAAAAAAGGAGAAAGTCTCACATCAACGAGGCTAATCAATGGGCTATGGAGATGCCCACTGATTGATGTTAATGCAAGGAGTAGGAATTGCCACGCAACGGATGCACTAGAGCTATAAATGTATGAAAGCTCAACAAAAGAAACTAAGTGGGTGTGCATCCAACTTGCTTGCTCACAAAGACCTAGGGCACTTGAGGATGCCCATTGTTGGAATATACAAGACAAGTTTTATAATGAAAATTTCCCACTAGTATATGAAAGTGACAAAACAGGAGACTCTCTATCATGAAGATCACGGTGCTACTTTGAAGCACAAGTGTGGTAAAGGATAGTAACATTGTCCCTTTTCTCTTTTTCTCTGATTTTTTTCTTTGGGCCTTTCTCTTTCTTTATGGCCTTTCTCTTCTTTTTTTTTATTTCCTCACTTGGGACAATGCTCTAGAAAATGATGATCATCACACTTCTATTTATTTACAACTCAGTGATTACAACTCGATGCTAGAAAAAAAGATGACTCTATATGAATGCCTCCGGCGGTGTATCGGGATATGCAATGAACCAAGAGTGACATGTATGAAAGAATTATGAACGGTGGCTTTGCCACAAATACTATGTCAACTACATGATCATGCTAAGCAATATGACAATGATGAATGTGTCATGATAAACGGAATGGTGGAAAGTTGCATGGCAATATATCTCGGAATGGCTATGGAAATGCCATAATAGGTAGGTATGGTGGCTGTTTTGAGGAAGATATAAGGAGGTTTATGTGTGAAAGAGTGTATCATATCACGGGGTTTGGACGCACCGGCGAAGTTTGCACCAACTCTCAATGTGAGAAAGGGAAATGCATGGTACATAAGAGGCTAGCAATGATGGAAGGGTGAGAGTGCGTATAATCCATCGACTCAACATTATTCATAAAGAACTCACATACTTATTGCAAAAATCTACAAGTCATAAAAAACCTAGGCACTACGCGCATGCTCCTAGGGGGATAGATTGGTAGGAAAAGTGTCACACCATGATTTTCATGCCACTACACTTAAGCTAACAATAATGATAAAATATGGTTTGACAAAAACTTTTGAGTGTTTTGTCTTTGCTTTGATTGCATGTTTGACTGTTGTTTGCAAGTGCTTTAAAAATCAAATAAATCCTCCAACTCCTATACTTCATCTCCTTGCTCCAAACTCTTGAACCAATGATCATGCCATGTGTATAGGACATAAAAATAATTTCTTACAAAAATAATTTGGCCAAATAGTATTTTCAAAAATTAGTTTTCCAAAACCCCCTGAATTGAGGTTTGTACTGCAAGTACTTAATTCAGGGTAGTAAAAATCTTTCCAAAAATATGTTTGACTCCTATTAGATATAGGATACCCAGAAACCACAAAAATATAATTTTAAAAGTTATTTTACTATTATATTTAAAGGCTTTTTCTTAAGTACAGAAATGGTCTTTAATAGGTTAAAATTATTTTAATGCTTTAAAAATATTTGGGAAAAACCTAGGGAAACTCAGTGGACATATATTGTCCATATATAAGAGTTTTAACACATGGTCATGTTCAAAATATTGGTCAAATCCCTCAAAAACCCTTTTTGGATATTTCAAGCTTTTGAAATATTTACAAAGGAAATATTCTCCAAAAATTCCAAGAAAATTCTAGCATGTCACATATGACATGTTTGATTATCTTGCCAAGTCTCATGTTATGGAGAATATAATAACCCCATGAAACCCTCTCAAATCCACTTCTGTCCTTTTCAAGTTTGAAGAACTTTACATTATCAAACTTGTCCAAATGCTCTATAACTTGGTCCACATGCTATAATGGTCTAATAAGTCATCTAGACCAAGTGGCACAAGTTGGAGAACAAGTTAACTTGATCAAAGTGCCCCAAACCCTTCCTGTCCAGAACCAAGTTTGAACAACTTTACATTGGCAACTTTCTCCTTTTGATTTCAACTTTTGTGGACATGTTCAGAACCTCAAATGATGACACTACACTAAGTGGTGCATCAAGAAGAACAGATTTGTATGACTAAATCTTGGTAAAGCCATTTCTAAGTGTCATTCCATCCTGTTAAGTATGATAGCAATTGGAGTTCATTTTCTTGCCCAAACCAACAACAAACACCTTCTGCCATTTTTCCAAAAACACCATTTTTACCTCTTCCACTAATCTCCATGGGCTCAAAGTTTTACCACAGACCCTCCTAGTCCCCTTCCACCTCCAGTGACAATGGCAAATCGACAGCTCAATTATTGGAGGGGTAAAACCCCACTTTCTCTCTCTGGGCAGCCCATTTCCCTCTCTCTCTCTCAACCCCACCTCTCTCCCATTGGGTCACCAGGGCATCCAAGGCCACCACCCCTTTGCTTACTCCTCCCCTGACCCCCTAGACACTAGTGGCCACGCCCTGGGTGCAAAAAAGATGCCAATGCCAGCCATATGCATGCTCTGGAGCGTGCTACAGTGCGCCAGGGCACTGTAGCCGCGTCCTACCCGAGGCTTCTGACCACCTAGGGCCTTCCCCTTGTGTACGCCTTGGCCGCCTCGACATCCAGGACACGCAAGGCGGTCGGCCCCCTCCTCCTTCTCTCTCCGGCGACCTCTGACACGCGTGCCCGAGCGCCGCTCATGTCCGCCAGTCACCGCACTCGTGCGGGACCTTCTCGAGCTCGCTCTCCTTCTCCTCTACCCTAAGAGAGCCATGGACCACACCCACGAGCACCTCAGACATGCCCCAAAGCGCTCGTTTGGCCCTGGCGTTGCCTAGGCCGTGGCTGTGGTCGTCGTCCATGGTGATCCGTGGCCTCGCCATATGGAGCCACCTCCGAGCTCTATCTCTACTCTCCTGGACCCTCCTCTCTCCCTTACACCTCCAGGACCAACCCACTCCCCCTCCCGGTCCTTCTTCCTCCTCCTCTTCCGCCATTGCCGCCCTGGACTCCCGCTTAAATTCAGGATATCCTGAGCCTCCCTTCTCTCCCTAACCACTCTAGTACCCTCATACCACCATCTCGAGGCCCTCCATTGTCGTCGTTCATCCCCGGGAACGATGCGCGCTCATGGCCAAAGATGGCCGACGGCCTCCTCCGCGGCCGTCCAAGCCGTCGCCGCTACGGCCCTCGTCGGCGTATGCAAAGCACCTAGGTGGATGCGACACAACCTCCTGAGCCCATCCATAACCAGAGCATCGCCGGAGGTGCCCCATAGCGCCGGCAGTCGTCGTCGGGGCTCTCTACTCCCTTGGCCAGGCGAGCGCGCGGGAGCAAGACGAAGACGAAGGCCCTACAGGTGGGCCCCGCTCGTCAGTGGCCCAGCCACCGGGCCACGCTGGCAAGTGGACACGGGTTCGCTCTCTCCCGCGTCCCCGCAGCGAAGGCGTACTCCTTCTGGGCGCCTTCGACATCGCCCCTGCCATCCGCGCAGCTGAGCCGCTGGGCTGACTCACTGCTATCTCCCGCCCTGTGCGCAGGATAAGGGTAAAACCCTTTCCCTTTTCTTTTCTTTTTTTCTGTAAACTTGTAAAATCCACAAATAATTCAAATGATATCCAATTTTGATGATTCAATTTTCTAGTAGTTCCTAAATTCATGATCTATCACATGGAGCTATTTGCACATTTTTCCCGAAACATTTTCTTCACAAATGTTTATGAAATCCCATTTTTCCATTTCGGTGATGAACTTTAGAAAATCACAGAGAGATCAAATTTGATCAAAATGCCATGATTCAAATTTCCAGATGCTTCTAAGTTCATAACTAAGTTTATACACATTTTTCTTAATACTTTATGTGCCACACAATATAATGAGCCATTTCTTCATATTTGTCAACTTTGCCAATTCATAGGGAATTCATTTGAACTCCAAATCCAGTGAAACCAACTCCTAGATGCTTCTAAAATCATGGTTTGTTAAATAGGTGCCTTTGCTCATTTTTCAAAAATATGTTTCTGTACACTTCTTGCAAATCCATAAACCCCTTGATTCCATCATATCAAAATGTTTAGAAATATCCACTGCCCAAATTCCAATGAAACCACTCTGGTTAATTTTCATATAATCAGAGATGTCCTAGAAAAGTCAAATCAATATTTTTAGAGCACTTTTATTTCCTGCCTTGTTGTGTTTCTTATTATGATTGTTTCGACGTTAGTTGACGAAGTAGACAGAGTACTTGGAGAAGGACCAGAAGACTTGAAGACTCTGATGAACCAGGCAAGCAGCCCTTTGACCATGTCTATGAAACCCTTTTTATGCATGTCATATAGCACCATATTGTTGTTGCAACGGAATCATGATGAGGTGGTAGCCACTTTGATGGGTTGCCTCTGTTACTTCCTCATTGATACTTGCATTGTGCATGACCCTACATCCTTATGAGGTTTATGCCGGTGGGAGTAGATAGGATGCTAAAGTAGTTGCTACGCCAAAAGGGACGGGAATATGCATGGTGATGGAGACAAAGTATTTTCAAAGGACTTTTCGAAAACCCCGCCGGGTGCCACTTATGCCCGAGGGAGATAATGAGATGGGTACCGCTTGATGACGAAGTGGTGTACCGAGGCAAGTGTGTGTGTTGCTTTCAAAAATGGATTGG
The DNA here is from genome assembly GCF_018294505.1 of Triticum aestivum. Taxonomy (NCBI): domain Eukaryota; kingdom Viridiplantae; phylum Streptophyta; class Magnoliopsida; order Poales; family Poaceae; genus Triticum; species Triticum aestivum. Next base: position 489,805,007 of record NC_057806.1, read on the forward strand.
TTTAAGTTGCGACCGTTATTCCAACCTTACATGCGCAACCACTCTACCCTTATATGGGAAAGGGCATTAATGATTACCTAGGCCGATACTAGCTTGTAGCCCACATTACTAGTGACGGGGGAGAGTTGGTGCTCTCTCTCGAGATGGGGTCGTGCCAGGTAGGGCGGCCAAGAACATTTTTATGGGGCACCGGACACACCGTTGGTACCCCGTGCCAGTGGTATGTGATGAATATGGGAGCGAGGCTCCACAAATTTAAGTTGTGAGATGTTGGGCACAGGGGTTACTACCAATCGACTGGACTCCATGTTAGGGTCGTCTAGGGAAAGATAGTGATCGGGTGCTTACCCCGGGTACTTGAGGTACCGCGGGTCGTGGATGACACGGAAGTTCCCCGGATCTTGTGGGTAAAGTGTGCAACCTCCGCAGAGTGTAAAACTATTCGAATAGCCGTGTCCATGGTCAAGGACAGTTGGGTAACCGCTCTTGGGCTACGTCCACTTGTTTACAAACCAGTGTGTGTGGGAAGAACTACTTGGGTCAAGTCAAAGGACTTGACATGGATGAGTTGGGTTGGAGCCCACTCCCTTTATGTTGATATCTGTAACTAGCCCCTATGGTTACTTGAATCCATATGATGCATGGTTTACCAGTTATTGAACATGTCATAACAAAATAAAATTACCTTCCTGCAAAAATTTACCTATGTCATGCATTGTTGTATCTTGAGCCAAAATATGGGTTGCTTGCGAGTACATTCAAAGTACTCATTGGCTTGCCACTGGTTATTTTATTGGCCAGGCATGAAAGAACATGATATGAAGAAGAATACTTCGGTGACGAACATGCGAGCTAGGACGCTTCCCAGTCAGAATGCCTGTAGGGTTAAGGCAGATGGCATGGGTCCAAGTTATAGATGAAGATTTCCGCTGTGAAGTTATACTCAAGACTTGACCATAATGGTCATAATTTATGTAAGACGGTATGTATGGATGTAAGACTCTTGTTATTCAGCTTCTGTGTGTTCAGTGAGCATTGATCTCTGGGATCACCGTACACGTGCATTTGGTGATCACAACTTATGGGTCGGGGTCCCAACAGAGCTGGTATCAGAGCCATCCTGACTGTAGGAAGCCTTAGTTAGCATGGTCGTTAGTTAGGGTAAAACTATTTCGAAAACTATTACTAGTTTTCAAAACTATCTATGCTTCTCTTCCCCTCTAAGTTTTTCTGAAAAACTAAGGTATATTTTCCTTATTGATCTCTTCCCCTTAAAAACTTATGGTCGCTAGTACCTTTAAGCCCCTGACCACAGGATTCCCTGTAACCCTCATGGGTAACCTAGAAGGAAGATTCCTTGTCGAACACTCACCCACCTCTTCCGAACACAAGATTGGCGACACCACAACAAGACGATACCAACAGAAGATACATCCTGGAGGAATAAGGACATGAAGGCCCAGAAGATGGTGACACCCTTGACATTGCTCCAAGATGATGCGACCTTAGCCTATGATGATCAGGGCATAGGAAATGCAAGATCATGATGTACATCGCTAATAGAGCAACCATGTCCTTACCGTTGTTGTATCGACAACCACCGGTGGATGAGAACCTCGCCATTTGGTCCGCCTCACTATAGTGAGCAGGAAAACGGTTCTCTTCGTTCCCCGCTCTTGGTGTCGATGTTTTCATCAACGTAACCGACATGTTGGACCTCTACTATGCCTTGTTAATATCATTGCATAAGGGATTACCTACCTGGTACCGTCGACGCCTTAGAAGGCAAAATGGGCCGTCATGATTAAGAAGACAACAGAAGACCGAGTCAATACCTGCTACGAGGAGCCACCTTCACCCCATCACTTCAACAGGCGACAAGTTGTTGAAGAATCTTCAGGCTCAACCTAGATCGTTTCATCGAACAACTACAAGAGACGTAGCAACACCTGCGGAAAACTCAGAATACTGCACGAGGCTCAAGGCACGACTACTGAGTCCGAGAACCCCTAGGGTAGGACGAGTCGTGTACCCCCCTATGCGCAGTCGAGTCCGTATGATGGTTCGAATAGAACCATGATTGTGTGTTGCTTGTTTTTATTTGTTTGTGTTTTGATATAAGTCGCACTTTTTCCGTAGGCAACAAGAACACGACTATATCACCTGCCTTATTTTGTTGTTGTGTTTGGCCCTTTCGGTACTTGTTTTTTTCGCACTTGCACTATAGAACCCCTTTTAGGCATCCCCTCCTCTACGCTACTTTCCCCTCTCATCTCTCTCCTCAACTGAAGACAAGCAAGACAAGATGCACCAAGGGTTCTACATCGGTGACCAACTAGCACTGAAGAACTTTTCTACAGCCTTCTCGACCAAGTGAAACCCCGTAGAGTTATGTTTAACCCCCCAGACTAGAAACCCATTCCTAGACCCTTCGAGACTTCACGAGATACCCCAGCTCGAGTCCTTAACCATGTGCTTAACACATAAAATTGCAAGAGAACTAGTTAAGCCTGTGTAAACCTTGCACAACACTGGGTTCATTATGGAACTAGTGGACATAGTGAACAAGCACATTATCATCCTAATATAGCACCAGAACTGACGATGTCATAGGGGAGACCAGTTTGAGGATATAGGAATAGAGGACAAATGACTTGATGAGTTTATATCAATGACTTGAGGAATTATATGAGACTATTTGGTGGATTATGAGGCTTTGATGTTGGTAGATGAACTTGGTGGGATCATGAGTATACATTAGCATAGCTTTCATTACCCCTGAGTACATTGGATTTAGTAGGATAATTGTGTTCGCAAGCTGGAATTCTTGGAAGTATTTGGATTTAACTTAGCCATGGGATACCGATAGGAAACAGTTGATATAACGTAAATGACTTGGGGGAACATGTAGGAATTCTCGTTGGACAAGAGATTTGGATTTAACTAGGTTATTCTAGTTGAATATAGATGCTGAGTATGTCTACATGGTTCGGAGTAAATTGGATTTAAACTGATGATCTCGATCATGATACCATGTTTCTCGGTGGACGATAAACTAGGAGATTGGACTAATTGTGGGAGTTTATTTAGGGATCTTTATGAGCTTGACCTTGGAGTATTACTAGATCACAATAACGGGAATTGGTGGACTGACTATAGTAAGGTAGCCCTTTCAAGTATTTGGGGATTATAGGGACTTTAGGAGATCATGTGGAACACCAGCATAGCCGTTGGATTTGTAGAATTAATGGGTATGTAGTGATTAATGGAAGTTAACAGGTTGTTGGAGTTGATTCATAGGAAAGGAAACAAGATTTTGGAGTGGCATATGACTTGTTTCCTTAGGATAGAGATGCACTAACATGGACCTTGGAAGAATAGGATGAGCACTCGGATTGTCCTGTTTTATTCCACCTTAGCAGCTTATATGTTCTACCCATGGATTTTTAGGGGTAGACATACATATGAGTTTGGGGATCGTAGACATATATGATTTTGTTAGACCTCCTCTTGGGAGTCATGAGGATATGAATAGCATGAGTGATGATTGGAGTTGACCTATGTAAAATGATGCTTTCAGCGGTATAAGGTGGTCTGTTTGGAGAACTAGACAGAACAATTAGCATCACAGGAATTGTGCTCAAGGATAAACGTTCACTCGCACCCTAGGATCCTTGAAACCCTTAAGCCCTACCAAGCTACAACATGGTCGGACCATGACCGTGGGTCTTGACTCTAGATCGAGAACACCTTGGACCATACTCAACCGTGACCACCACCAATACCCCCATCCTACTTTATGTACCTCATGAACAAAGTCTTCATGGAGTACTTGGACAAGTTGGTTGTCATCTTTATTTTCGTAACATACTTGTCTACCCGAAGACGGAAGAGGAATCACTGAGCTGGTCAAGGAGGAAGAACTACACCAACCACCATCGTCAAGAAGTAAACCTCCGCATCGAAGAGCAGGCATATCTGCAAGCCACTTCTCTAAAAGGAACCAACCATTCCATGTCAAAAGGAAGCTCACACCAAGATTTAACAACCCCCTCCGAGATCGCCGCAAGATGAAGAGAAGACAGTTACCAGATGAAGTTACCACCTGAGTTACCCACTGTGCGTAATGTTTCCACATGACACAACTCCAGAAATGTTTCCAACTTCCTAACTAGCCCGGTCTCTACAAGGACATCGACCACGAGCCATCGATATCCAGCCCAATATGACCTACGCGAGAGACCCCAATTGCAACCTGCATCACACAGGACGTCGTACACGAATCCATGTCATCAATTATTTCAAGGACTAATGAAGCACCACACGGAAGGCGAAACAGTATGAGGACATGAGGACTACCCCAGATTTAAGTCTCGTATTCCTTTCCGCGTCTAGTCTGGGAATCTCGGGGACGAGATTCTTGTAAGGGGGGTAGGTCTGTCACACCCTGATTTTCAAGCCACTACACTTAAGCTAACAATAATGATAAAATATGGTTTGACAAAAACTTTTGAGTGTTTTGTCTTTGCTTTGATTGAATGTTTGACTGTTGTTTGCAAGTGCTCTAAAAATACAATAAATCCTCCAACTCCTATACTTCATCTCCTTGCTCCAAACTCTTGAATCAATGATCATGCCATGTGTACAGGACATAAAAATAATTTCTTACAAAAATAATTTGGCCAAATAGTATTTTCAAAAATTTGTTTTCCAAAAACCCCTGAATTGAGGTTTGTACTGCAAGTACTTAATTCAGGGCAGTAAAAACCTTTCCAAAAATATGTTCGACTCCTATTAGATATAGGATACCCAAAAACCACAAAAATATAATTTTATAAGTTATTTTACTATTCTATTTAAAGGCTTTTTCTTAAATACAGAAATGGTCTTTAATAGGTTAAAATTATTTCAATGCTTTAAAAATATTTGGGAAAAACCTAGGGAAACTCAATGGACATATATTGTCCATATATAATAGTTTCAACACATGGTCATGTTCAAAATATTGGTTAAATCCCTCAAAAACCCTTTCTGGATATTTCAAGCTTTTGAAATATTTACAAAGGAAATATTCTCCAAAAATTCCAAGAAAATTATAGCATATCACATATGACATGTTTGATTATCTTGCCAAGTCTCATGTCATTGAGAATATAATAACCCCATGAAACCCTCTCAAAACCACTTCTGTACTTTTTCAAGTTTGAAGAACTTTACATTATCAAAATTGTCCAAATGCTCTATATCTTGGTCCACATGCTATAATGGTCTAATAAATCATCTAGACCAAGTGGAACAAGTTGGAGAACAAGTTAACTTGATCAAAGTGCCCCAAAACCCTTCCTGTCCAGAACCAAGTTTGAACAACTTTACATTGGCAACTTTCTCCTTTTGATCTCAACTTTTGTGGACATGTTCAGAACCTCAAATGATGACACTACACTAAGTGGTGCATCAAGGAGAACAGATTTGTATGACTAAATCTTGGTAAAGCCATTTCTACTGATTTCTAGGGTTTACAAAAGTTGCACTGGCAACTTTGCCCAAATGAGCTCTAATTTGGTGGCACACCCTATTTCTAAGTGGCATTCCATCCTGTTACGTATGATAGCAATTGGAGTTCATTTTCTTGCCCAAACCAACAACAAACACCTTGTGCCATTTTTCCAAAAACACCATTTTTACCCCTTCCACTAATCTCCATGGGCTCAAAGTTTTACCGCAGCCCCTCCTAGTTCCCTTCCACCTCCAGTGACAATGGCAAATCCACAGCTCAATTATTGGAGGGGTAAAACCCCACTTTCTCTCTCTGGGCAGCCCATTTCCCTCTCTCTCTCAACCCCACCTCTCTCCCATTGGGTCACCAGGGCATCCAAGGCCACCACCCCTTTGCTTACTCCTCCCCTGAACCCCTAGACACTAGCGGCCATGCCCTGGGCGCCAAAAAGATGCCAATGCCAGCCATATGCGTGCTCTGGAGTGCGCTACAGTGCACCAGGGCACTGTAGCCGTGTCCTACCCGAGGCTTCTGACCACCTAGGGCCTTCCCCTTGTGTACCCCGAGGCTGCCTCGGCGTCCGGGACACACAAGGCGGTCGGCCCCCTCCTCCTTCTCTCTCCGGCGACCTCTGACACGCGTGCCCGAGCGCCGCTCACGTCCGCCAGTCGCCGCACTCGTGCGGGACCTTCTCGAGCTCGCTATCCTTCTCCTCTACCCTAAGAGAGCCATGGACCACGCCCACGAGCACCTCAGACACGCCCCAAAGCGCCCGTTCGGCCCTGGCGTTACCTAGGCCGCGGCCGTGGTCGTCGTCCATGGTGATCCGTGGCCTCGCCATATGGAGCCACCCCCGAGCTCTATCTCGACTCTCCTGGACCCTCCTCTCTCCCTTACACCTCAGGACCAACCCACTCCCCCTCGTGTTCCTTCTTCCTCCTCCTCTGCCGCCATTGCCGCCCCGGACCCCCGCTTAAATACGGGCTATCCCGGGCCTCCCTTCTCTCCCTAACCACTCCAGTACCCTCATACCACCACCTCGAGGCCCTCCATTGCCGTCGTTCATCCCCGGGAACGTTGCGCGCTCGAGGCCAAAGATGGCCGACGGCCTCCTCCGCGGCCGTCCAAGCCGTCGCCGCTACGACCCTCGTCGGCGTGCGCAAAGCACCTAGGTGGATGCGGCACAACCTCCTGAGCCCATCCATAACCAGAGCATCGCCGGAGGTGGCCCGTAGTGCCGGCAGTCATCGTCGGGGCTCTTTGCTCCCTCGGCCAGGCAAGCGCGCGGGAGGAAGACGAAGACGAAGGCCCTGCAGGTGGGCCCCGCTCATCAGTGGACTAGCCACTGGGCCACGCTGGCAACTGGAGGCGGGTTTGCTCTCTCCCGCGTCCCCGCAGCGAAGGCGTACTCCTTCTAGGCGCCTTCGACATAGCCCCTCCCACCCGCGCAGCTGAGCCGCAGGGCCGACCCACTGCTATCTCCCGCCCTATACGCAGGATAAGGGTAAAACCCTTTTCTTTTCTTTTTTTCTGTAAACTTGTAAAATCCACAAATAATTCAAATGATATTTAAATTTGATGATTCAATTTTCTAGTAGTTCCTAAATTCATGATCTATCACATGGAGCTATTTGCACATTTTTCCCGAAACATTTTCTTCACAAATGTTTATGAAATCCCATTTTTCCATTTCTGTGATGAACTTTAGAAAATCACAGAGAGATCAAATTTGATCCAAATGCCATGATTCAAATTTCCAGATGCTTCTAAGTTCATAACTAAGTTTATACACATTTTTCTTAATACTTTATGTGCCACACAATATAATGAGCCGTTTCTTCATATTTGTCAACTTTGCCAATTCATAGGGAATTCATTTGAACTCCAAATCCAGTGAAACCAACTCCTAGATGCTTCTAAAATCATGGTTTGTTAAATGGGTGCCTTTGCTCATTTTTCAAAAATATGTTTCTGTACACTTCTTGCAAATCCATAAACCCCTTGATTCCATCATATCAAAATGTTTAGAAATATCCACTGCCCAAATTCCAATGAAACCACTCTGGTTAATTTTCATATAACCAGAGATGTCCTAGAAAAGTCAAATCATAATTTTTAGAGCACTTTTACTTCCTGCCTTGTTGTGTTTCTTATTATGATTGTTTCGACGTTAGTTGACGAAGTAGACAAAGTACTTGGAGAACGACCAGAAGACTTGAAGACTCGGATGAGCCAGGCAAGCAGCCCCTTGACCATGTCTATGAAACCCTTTTTATGCATGTCATATGGCACCATATTGTTGTTGCAACAGAATCATGATGAGGTGGTAGCCACTTTGATGGGTTGCCTCTATTACTTCCTCGTTGATACTTGCATTGTGCATGACCCTACCTCCTTATGAAGGTTATGCCAGTGGGAGTAGATAGGATGCTAAAGTAGTTGCTACGCAAAAAGGGACGGGAATATGCATGGTGATGGAGACAAAGTATTTTCAAAGGACTTTTTGAAAACCCCGCTGGGTGCCACTTATGCCCGAGGGAGATAATGAGATGGGTAACCTCTTGATGACGAAGTGGTGTACCGAGGCAAGTGTGTGTGTTGCTTTCAAAAATGGATTGGTTTAAGTTGCGACCGTTATTCCAACCTTACATGCGCAACCACTCTACCCTTATATGGGAAAGGGCATTAATGATTACCTAGGCCGATACTAACTTGGAGCCCACATTACTACTGACAGGTGAGATTGGTTCTCTCTCTCGGGACGGGGTCGTGCCAAGTAGGGTGGCCAAGAACATTTTTATGGGGCACCGGACACACCGTTGGTACCCCGTGCCAGTGGTATACGATGAATATGGGAGCGAGGCTCCACAAATTTAAGTTGTGAAATGTTGGGCACGGGGGTTACTACCAATCGAGTGGACTCCATGTTAGTGTCGTCTAGGGAAAGATAGTGATCAGGTGCTTACCCTGGGTACTTGAGGTACCACGGGTCGTGGATGACACGGAAGTTCCCCGGATCTTGTGGGTAAAGTGTGCAACCTCTGCAGAGTGTAAAACTATTCGAATAGCCGTGTCCACGGTCGAGGACAGTTGGGTAACCGCTCTTGGGCTACGCCCACTTGTTTACAAACCAGTGTGTGTGGGAAGAACTACTTGGGTCAAGTCAAAGGACTTGACATGGATGAGTTGGGTTGGAGCCCACTCCCTTTATGTTGATATCTATAACCAACACCTATGGTTACTTGAATCCATATGATGCATGGTTTACCAGTTATTGAACATGACATAACACAATAAAATTAGCTTTCTGCAAAAATTTACCAATGTCATGCATTGTTGTATCTTGAGCCAAAATATGGGTTGCTTGCGAGTACATTCAAAGTACTCATTGGCTTGCCACTGGTTATTTTATTGGCCACGCATGAAAGAACATGATATGAAGAAGAATACTTCGGTGACGAACATGTGAGCTAGGACGCTTCCCAGTCAGAATGCCTGTAGGGTTAAGGCAGATGGCATGGGTCCAAGTTATCGACGAAGATTTCCGCTGCGAAGTTATATTCAAGACTTGACCATAATGGTCATAATTTATGTTAGACGCTATGTATGGATGTAAGACTCTTGTTATTCAGCTTCTGTGTGTTCAGTGAGCATTGATCTCTGGGATCACTGTACACGTGCATTCGGTGATCACGACTTATGGGTCGGGGTCCCAACAGAGCTGGTATCAGAGCCATCCTGGCTGTAGGAAGCCTTAGTTAGCATCGTCGTTAGTTAGGGTAAAACTATTTCCAAAACTATTACATGTTTTCAAAACTATCTATACTTCTCTTCCCCTCTAAGTTTTTCTGAAAAATTAAGGTATATTTTCCTTATTGATCTCTTCCCCTTCAAAACTTATGGTCGCTAGTACCTTTAAGCCCCTGACCACAGGATTCCCTGTAACCCTCGTGGGTAACCTAGAAGGAAGATGCCTTGTTGAACACTCACCCACCTCTTTCGAACACAAGATTGGCGACACCACAACAAGACGATACCAACAGAAGATACATCCTTGAGGAATAAGGACATGAAGGCCCAGAAGGTGGTGACACCCTTGACATTGCTCCAAGATGATGCGACCTTAGCCTATGATGATCAGGGCATATTAAATGCAAGATCATGATGTACATCGCTAATAGAGCAACCATGTCCTTACCGTTGTTGTATCGACAACCATCGGTGGATGAGAATCTCGCCATTTGGTCCACCTCACTATAGTGAGTAGGAAAACGGTTCTCTTCGTTCCCCGATCTTGGTGTCGATGTTTTCATCAACGTAACCGACATGTTGGACCTCTACTATGCCTTGTTAATATCATTGCATAAGGGATTACCTACCTGGTACCGTCGACGCCTTAGAAGGCAAAAGGGGTCGTCATGATTAAGAAGACAACAGAAGACCGAGTCAATACCTGCTACGAGGAGCCACCTTCACCCCATCACTTCAACAGGCGACAAGTTGTTGAAGAATCTTCAGGCTCAACCTGGATCGTTTAATCGAACAACTACAAGAGACGTAGCAACACCTGCGGAAAACTCAGAAGACTGCACGAGGCTCAAGGCACGACTACTGAGTCCGAGAACCCCTAGGGTAGGATGAGTCGTGTACCCCCCTATGCGCAGTCGAGTCCGTATGATGGTTCGAATAGAACCATGATTGTGTGTTGCTTGTTTTTATTTATTTGTGTTTTGATATAAGTTGCACTTTTGCCCTAGGCAACAAGAACACGACTATATCACCTGCCTTATTTTGTTGTTGTGTTTGGCCCTTTCGGCACTTTTTTCGCACTTGCACTATAGAAACCATTTTAGGCATCCCCTCCTCTATGCTACTTTCCCCTCTCATATCTCTCCTCAACTGAAGACAAGAAAGACAAGATGCACCAAGGGTTCTACTTCAGCGACCAACTAGCACTGAAGAACTTTTCTACAGCCTCCTCGACCAAGTGAAACCCTGTAGAGTTATGTTTAACCCCCCAGACTAGAAACCCATTCCTAGACCCTTCGAGACTTCACGAGATACCCCAGCTCGAGTCCTTAACCATGTGCTTAATCCATAAAATTGCAAGAGAACAAGTTAAGCCTGTGTAAACCTTGCACAACACTGGGTTCATTATGGAACTAGTGGACATAGTGAACGAGCACATTATCATCCTAATATAGCACCAGAACTGACAATGTCATAGGGGAGACCAGTTTGAGGATATAGGAATAGAGGACAAATGACTTGATGAGTTTATATCAATGACTTGAGGAATTATACGAGACTATTTGGTGGATTATGAGGCTTTGATGTTGGTAGATGAACTTGGTGGGATCATGAGTATACATTAGCATAGCTTTCATTACCCCTGAGTAAATTGGATTTAGTAGGATAATTGTGTTCGCAAGCTGGAATTCTTGGAAGTATTTGGATTTAACTTAGCCATGGGATACTGATAGGAGACAGTTGATATAACGTAAATGACTTGGGGGAACATGTAGGAATTCTCGTTGGAAAAGAGATTTGGATTTAAGTAGGTGATTCTAGTTGAATATAGATGCTGAGTATGTCTACATGGTTCGGAGTAAATTGGATTTAAACTGATGATCTCGATCATGATACCATGTTTCTCGGTGGACGATAAACTAGGAGATTGGACTAATTGTGGGAGTTTATTTAGGGATCTTTATGAGCTTGACCTTGGAGTATTACTAGATCACAATAACGGGAATTGGTGGACTGACTATAGTAAGGTAGCCCTTTCAAGTATTTGGGGATTATAGGGACTTTAGGAGATCATGTGGAACACCAGCATAGCCGTTGGATTTGTAGAATTAATGGGTATGTAGTGATTAATGGAAGTTAACAGGTTGTTGGAGTTGATTCATAGGAAAGGAAACAAGATTTTGGAGTGGCATATGACTTGTTTCCTTAGGATAGAGATGCACTAACATGGACCTTGGAAGAATAGGATGAGCACTCGGATTGTCCTGTTTTATTCCACCTTAGCAGCTTATATGTTCTACCCATGGATTTTTAGGGGTAGACATACATATGAGTTTGGGGATCGTAGACATATATGATTTTGTTAGACCTCCTCTTGGGAGTCATGAGGATATGAATAGCATGAGTGATGATTGGAGTTGACCTATGTGAAATGATGCTTTCAGCGGTATAAGGTGGTCTGTTTGGAGAACTAGACAGAACAATTAGCATCACAGGAATTGTGCTCAAGGATAAACGTCCACTCGCACCCTAGGATCCTTGAAACCCTTAAGCCCTACCAAGCTACAACATGGTCGGACCATGACCGTGGGTCTTGACTCTAGATCGAGAACACCTTGGACCATACTCAACCGTGACCACCACCAATACCCCCATCCTACTTTATGTACCTCATGAACAAAGTCTTCATGGAGTACTTGGACAAGTTGGTTGTCATCTTTATTTTCGTAACATACTTGTCTACCCGAAGACGGAAGAGGAATCACTGAGCTGGTCAAGGAGGAAGAACTACACCAACCACCATCGTCAAGAAGTAAACCTCCGCATCGAAGAGCAGGCATATCTGCAAGCCACTTCTCTAAAAGGAACCAACCATTCCATGTCAAAAGGAAGCTCACACCAAGATTTAACAACCCCCTCCGAGATCGCCGCAAGATGAAGAGAAGACAGTTACCAGATGAAGTTACCACCTGAGTTACCCACTGTGCGTAATGTTTCCACATGACACAACTCCAGAAATGTTTCCAACTTCCTAACTAGCCCGGTCTCTACAAGGACATCGACCATGAGCCATCGACCTCCTGCCCAATATGACCTACGTGAGAGACCCCAATTGCAACCTGGATCACACAGGACGTTGTACACGAAGCCATGTCATCAATTATTTCAAGGACCAATGAAGCACCACACGGAAGCAGAAATAGTACGAGGACATGAGGACTACCCCAGATTTAAGTCTCGTATTCCTTTCCGCGTCTAGTCTGGGAATCTCGGGGACGAGATTCTTGTAAGGGGGGTAGGTCTGTCACACCCTGATTTTCATGCCACTACACTTAAGCTAACAATAATGATAAAATATGGTTTGACAAAAACTTTTGAGTGTTTTGTCTTTGCTTTGATTGAATGTTTGACTGCTGTTTGCAAGTGCTCTAAAAATCAAATAAATCATCCAACTACTATACTTCATCTCCTTGCTCCAAACTCTTGAACCAACGATCATGCCATGTGTATAGGACATAAAAATAATTTCTTACAAAAATAATTTGGCCAAATAGTATTTTCAAAAATTAGTTTTCCAAAAACCCCTGAATTGAGGTTTGTACTGCAAGTACTTAATTCAGGGCAGTAAAAACCTTTCCAAAAATATGTTTGACTCCTATTAGATATAGGATACCCAGAAACCACAAAAATATAATTTTAAAAGTTATTTTACTATTCTATTTAAAGGCTTTTTCTTAAATACAGAAATGGTCTTTAATAGGTTAAAATTATTTTAATGCTTTAAAAATATTTGGAAAAAACCTAGGGAAACTCAATGGACATATATTGTCCATATATAAGAGTTTCAACACATGGTCATGTTCAAAATATTGGTCAAATCCCTCAAAAACCCTTTCTAGATATTTCAAGCTTTTGAAATATTTACAAAGGAAATATTCTCCAAAAATTCCAAGAAAATTCTAGCATGTCACATATGACATGTTTGATTATCTTTCCAAGTCTCATGTCATGGAGAATATAATAACCCCATGAAACCCTCTCAAAACCACTTCTGTCCTTTTTCAAGTTTGAAGAACTTTACATTATCAAACTTGTCCAAATGCTCTGTAACTTGGTCCACATGCTATAATGGTCTAATAAATCATCTAGACCAAGTCGAACAAGTTGGAGAACAAGTTAACTTGATCAAAGTGCCCCAAAACCCTTCCTGTCCAGAACCAAGTTTGAACAACTTTACACTGGCAACTTTCTCCTTTTGATCTCAACTTTTGTGGACATGTTCAGAACCTCAAATGATGACACTACACTAAGTCATGCATCAAGGAGAACAGATTTGTATGACTAAATCTTGGTAAAGCCATTTCTACTGATTTCTAGGGTTTACAAAAGTTGCACTGGCAACTTTGCCCAAATGAGCTCAAATTTGGTGGCACACCCTATTTCTAAGTGTCATTCCATCCTGTTAAGTATGATAGCAATTGGAGTTCATTTTCTTTCCCAAACCAACAACAAACACCTTGTGCCATTTTTGCAAAAACACCATTTTTACCCCTTCCACTAATCTCCATGGGCTCAAAGTTTTACCACAGCCCCTCCTAGTCCCCTTCCACCTCCAGTGACAATGGCAAATCCACAACTCAATTATTGGAGGGGTAAAACCCCACTTTCTCTCTCTGGGCAGCCCATTTCCCTCTCTCTCTCAACCCCACCTCTCTCCCATTGGGTCACCAGGGCATCCAAGGCCAACACCCCTTTGCTTACTCCTCCCCTGACCTCCTAGACACTAGTGGCCATGCCCTGGGTGCCAAAAAGAAGCCAATGCCAGCCATATGCGTGCTCTGGAGCGCGCTACAGTGCACCAGGGAACTATAGCCGCGTCCTACCCGAGGCTTCTGACCACCTAGGGCCTTCCCCTTGTGTACCCCGAGGCTGCCTCGGCATCCGGGACACGCAAGGCGGTCGGCCCCCTCCTGCTTCTCTCTCCGGCGACCTCCGACACGCATGCCCGAGCGCCGCTCGTGTCCGCCAGTCGCCGCACTCGTGCGGGACCTTCTCGAGCTCGCTCTCCTTCTCCTCTACCCTAAGAGAGCCATGGACCACGCCCACAAGCACCTCAGACACGCCCCAAAGCGCCCGTTCGGCCCTGGCGTTGCCTAGGTCGCGGCCGTGGTCGTCGTCCATGGTGATCCGTGGCCTCGCCATATGGAGCCACCCCCGAGCTCTATCTCGACTCTCCTGGACCCTCCTCTCTCCCTTACACCTCCAGGACCAACCCACTCCCCCTCCCGTTCCTTCTTCCTCCTCCTCTGCCGCCATTGCCGCCCCGGACCCCCGCTTAAATTCGGGGTATCCTGAGCCTCCCTTCTCTCCCTAACCACTCCAATACCCTCATACCACCACCTCGAGGCCCTCCATTGCCATCGTTCATCCCCGGGAACGCTGCGCACTTGTGGCCAAAGATGGCCGATGGCATCCTCCGCAGCCGTCCAAGCCGTCGCCGCTACGGCCCTCGTCGGCGTGCGCAAAGCACCTAGGTGGATGCGGCACAACCTCCTGAGCCCATCCATAAACAGAGCGTCGCCGGAGGTGCCCCGTAGCGCCGGTAGTCGTCGTCGGGGCTCTTTGCTCCCTCGGCCAGGCGAGCGTGTGGGAGGAAGACGAAGACGAAGGCCCTGCAGGTGGGCCCCGCTCGTCAGTGGCCCAGCCACCGGGCCATGCTGGCAAGTGGAGGCGAGTTCGCTCTCTCCAGCGTCCCCGCAGCGAAGGCGTACTCCTTCTGGGCGCCTTCGACATCGCCCCTGCCACCCGCGCAGCTGAGCCGCTGGGCCGGCCCACTGCTATCTCCCGCCCTGTGCGCAGGATAAGGGTAAAACCCTTTCCCTTTTCTTTTCTTTTTTCCTGTAAACTTGTAAAATCCACAAATAATTCAAATGATATCCAAATTTGATGATTCAATTTTCTAGTAGTTCCTAAATTCATGATCTATCACATGGAGCTATTTGCACATTTTTCCAAAAACATTTTCTTCACAAATGTTTATGAAATCCCATTTTTCCATTTCTGTGATGAACTTTAGAAAATCACAGAGAGATCAAATTTGATCCAAATGCCATGATTCAAATTTCCAGATGCTTCTAAGTTCATAACTAAGTTTATGCACATTTTTCTTAATACTTTATGTGTCACACAATATAATGAGCCATTTCTTCATATTTTTCAACTTTGCCAATTCATAGGGAATTCATTTGAACTCCAAATCCAGTGAAACCAACTCCTAGATGCTTCTAAAATCATGGTTTGTTAAATGGGTGCCTTTGCTCATTTTTCAAAAATATGTTTCTGTACACTTCTCGCAAATCCATAAACCCCTTGATTCCGTCATATCAAAATGTTTAGAAATATCCACTGCCCAAATTCCTATGAAACCACTCTGGTTAATTTTCATATAACGAGAGATGTCCTAGAAAAGTAAAATCAATATTTTTAGAGCACTTTTATTTCCTGCCTTGTTGTGTTGCTTATTATGATTGTTTCAACGTTGGTTGACGAAGTAGACAGAGTACTTGGAGAAGGACCAGAAGACTTGAAGACTCTGATGAACCAGGCAAGCATCCCTTTGACCATGTCTATGAAACCCTTTTTATGCATGTCATATAGCACCATATTGTTGTTGCAACGGAATCATGATGAGGTGGTAGCCACTTTGATGGGTTGCCTTTGTTACTTCCTCGTTGATACTTGCATTGTGCATGACCCTACCTCCTTATGAGGGTTATGCCAGTGGGAGTAGATAGGATGCTAAAGTAGTTGCTACGCAAAAAGGGACGGGAATATGCATGGTGATGGAGACAAAGTATTTTCAAAGGACTTTTCGAAAACCCCGCCGGGTGCCACTTATGCCCGAGGGAGATAATGAGATGGGTAACCGCTTGATGACGAAGTGGTGTACCGAGGCAAGTGTGTGTGTTGCTTTCAAAAATGGATTGGTTTAAGTTGCGACCGTTATTCCAACCTTACATGCGCAACCACTCTACCCTTATATGGGAAAGGGCATTATTGATTACCTAGGCCGATACTAGCTTGGAGCCCACATTACTAGTGATGGGCGAGAGTTGGTGCTCTCTCTCAGGATGGGGTCGTGCCAGGTAGGGCGGCCAAGAACATTTTTATGGGGCACTGGACACACCGTTGGTACCTCGTGCCAGTGGTATGTGATGAATATGGGAGCGAGGCTCCACAAATTTAAGTTGTGAAATGTTGGGCACGGGGGTTACTGCCAATGAGTGGACCCCATGTTAGTGTCTCTAGGGAAAGATAGTGATGGGGTGCTTACCCTGGGTACTTGAGGTGCCGCGGGTCGTGGATGACACGGAAGTTCCCCGGATCTTGTGGGTAAAGTGTGCAACGTCTACAGAGTGTAAAACTATTTGAATAGCCGTGTCCACGGTCAAGGATAGTTGGGTAACCGCTCTTGGGCTACGCCCACTTGTTTACAAACCAGTGTGTGTGGGAAGAACTACTTGGGTCAAGTCAAAGGACTTGACATGGATGAGTTGGGTTGGAGCCCACTCCCTTTATGTTGATATCTGTAACCAACCCCTATGGTTACTTGAATCCATATGATGCATGGTTTACCAGTTATTGAACATGACATAACACAATAAAATTAGCTTTCTGCAAAAATTTACCAATGTCATGCATTGTTGTATCTTGAGCCAAAATATGGGTTGCTTGCGAGTACATTCAAAGTACTCATTGGCTTGCCACTGGTTATTTTATTGGCCAGGCATGAAAGAACATGATATGAAGAAGAATACTTCGGTGACGAACATGTGAGCTAGGACGCTTCCCAGTCAGAATGCCTGTAGGGTTAAGGCAGATGGCATGGGTCCAAGTTATCGATGAAGATTTCCGCTGCGAAGTTATATTCAAGACTTGACCATAATGGTCATAATTTATGTCAGACGGTATGTATGGATGTAAGACTCTTGTTATTCAGCTTCTGTGTGTTCAGTGAGCATTGATCTCTGGGATCACTATACACGTGCATTCGGTGATCACGACTTATGGGTCGGGGTCCCAAGAAAAAGACCATCGCTCATCCCCGACCGCCAGTCATAAGGAAGACAATAAAAAAACACCTCGTGTTTCAAATTTGTTACATAACGTTTACCATACGTGCATGCTACGGGGCATGCAAACTTCAACACAAGCACTTCTCAAATTCACAACTACTCAACTAGCACGACTTTGATATTATAACCTCCATATCTCAAAACAATCATCAAGCATCAAACTTCTCTTAGTATTCAAAACACTCATAGGAATTTTTTTACTAATCTTGAATACCTAGCATATTAGGATTATTGAAGCAAATTACCATGCTATTTGAGTCTCGCAAAATAATCTAAGTGAAGCATGAGAGATCAATATTTCTATAAAACAAATCCACCACCATGCTCTAAAAGATATAAGTGAAGTACTAGAGCAAAACTATATAACTCAATAGATATAAGCGAAGCACATAGAGTATTATAACAAATTCCAAATCATGTATGGATCTCTCAAAAGGTGTGTACAGGAAGGATGATTGTGGTAAACTAAAAAGCAAAGACTCAAATCATAAAAGATACTCCAAGCAAAACACATATCATGTGGTGAATAAAAATATAGCTCCAAGTAAAGTTACCGATAGAAGTAGACGAAAAGAGGGGATGCCTTTCTGGGCATCCCCAAGCTTTGGCTTTTAGGTGTCCTTAGATTATCTTGGGGGTGCCATGGGCATCCCCAAGCTTAGGCTCTTGCCACTCCTTGTTCCATAATCCATCAAATCTTTACCCAAAACTTGAAAACTTCACAACACAAAACTCAAAGTAGAAAATCTCGTGAGTCCGTTAGCGAAAGAAAACAAAAGACCACTTCAAGGTACTGTAATGAAATAATCCTTTATTTATATTAGTGTTAAACCTACTTTATTCCAACTTATCTATGGTTTATAAACTATTTTACTAGCCATAGATTCATCAAAATAAGCAAACAACACACGAAAAACAGAATCTGTAAAAAACAGAACAGTCTGTAGTAATCTGAAGCTAGCGCAAGATCTGGAACCTCAAAAATTCTAAAATAAATTTCTGGACGTGAGGAATTTATCTTTTAATAATCTGCAAAAATAATTAACTAAATTGCACTTTCCAAATAAAAATGGCAGCAGTTCTCGTGAGCGTTAATGTTTCTGTTTTTTACAGCAAGATATCAAGACTTTCCCCAAGTCCCCTATTAAATCCCACTTTTATCAATTTTAGCATCAAGATCTAAAACCTCCGAATTCTTGGAACGCCTTCTAGGTAAAGGTGGATCATATTTAGTCCCATCATTATTAAGATTCATATTCCAAAACAAAGATTTAATAGGGGACAAATCAATAACTTTTAGATCTTCATCTTTATTTTCATAGGAACTAGAAGAACACGCTCTTATAAAGGCATCTTTCTTAGCATGCATCCTAGTGGTTCTTTATTTGCACTCATCAATGGAAATTCTCATGGCTTTGAGACACTCATTGATATCATGCTTAGGTGGAATAGATCTAAGTTTCAAAGAATCAACATCAAGAGAAATTCTATCAATGTTCCTAGCCAACTCATCAATCTTAAGCAATTTTTCTTCAATCAAAGTATTGAAATTATTTTGCTAAGTAATAAATTCTTTAATATTAGATTAAAAATCAGAGGGCATCTTATTATAATTTCCATAAGAATTGTTGTAGGAATTACCATAATTATTAGGGGTATTACTAGAATAAGGCCTAGGATTAAAATTTCCTCTATACGCGTTGTTACCAAAATTGTTCCTACCAACAAAATTCACATCCATAGATTCGTTATTATTCTCAATCAAAGTAGACAAGGGAATATCATTAGGATCAGAACAAACACTTTTACTAGCAAATAATTTCATACGTTCATCCATCTTTCCACTCAAAACATTAATTTCTTCTATCGCATGCACCTTTTTATTAGTAGATCTTTCAGTATGCCATTGAGAATAATTAACCATAATATTATCTAGGAGTTTAGTAGCTTCTCCTAAAGTGATTTCCATAAAAGTGCCTCCTGCGGCCGAATCTAAAAGACTTCTAGAAGCAAAATTCAATCCGGCATAAAATTTTTGTATAATCATCCGCAAATTCAAACCATGAGTAGGGCAATTACGTATCATTAATTTCATCCTCTCCCAAGCTTGTGCAACATGGTCATGATCAAGTTGCTTAAAATTCATAATATCATTTCTAAGGGTGATGATCTTAGTGGAGGAAAATACTTAGAGATAAAAGCATCTTTGCACTTATTCCATGAATCAATACTATTTTTAGGCAAAGACGAAAACCAAGCTTTAGCATGATCTCTAAGCAAAAAAGGAATAGCTTCAATTTAACAATATCGTTATCCACATCTTTCTTCTTTTGCATATCACACAAATCAACAAAGCTATTTAGATGGGTAGCGACATCTTCACTAGGAAGGCCGGAAAACAGATCTTTCATGACAAGATTCAGCAAAGCAGTATTAATTTCACAAGATTCAGCATCGGTAAGAGGAGCAATCGGAGTGCTAATAAAATAATTGTTGTTGGTATTGGTAAATTCACACAATTTAGTGTTATATTGAGCCATCGTGACAAGCAAGCAAACTAACACACAAGCAAACAAAAAGCAAGCGGGCAAAAAGAGGCAAATGGAGAAGGAGAGGGATGATAGAGAGAGAGGGCGAATAAAACGGCAAGGGTGAAGTGGTGGAGAGGAAAACGAGAGGCAAATGGCAAATAATGTAATGCGGGAGATAAGGATTGTGATGGGTACTTGGTATATTGACTTTTGCGTAGACTCCCCGGCAAGGGCGCAAGCAATGGCTCATTGTCGGGAGTCAAATCTGGACTTGCGCGAACCTCCCCGGCAACGGCGCCAGAAATCCTTCTTGCTACCTCTTGAGCACTGCGTTGGTTTTTCCCGAAGAGGAAGGGATGATGCAGCAAAGTAGCGTAAGTATTTCCCTCAGTTTCTGAGAACCAATGTCCAATCCAGTAGGAGGCTACGCGCGAGTCCCTCGTACCTGCACAAAACAAATAAATCCTCGCAACCAACGCGATAAGGGGTTGTCAATCCCTACATGGACACTTACGAGAGTGAGATCTGATAGACATGATAAGATAATATTTTTGGTATTTTTATGATAAAGATGCAAAGTAAAATAAAATCAAAGTTGAAAGCAAAGGAAATAACTAAGTATTGGAAGATGAATATGATGAAGATAGACCCGGGGGCGATAGGTTTCACTAGTGGCTTCTCTCAAGCGCATAGGTATTCTACGGTGGGTGAACGAATTACTGTTCAGCAATTGACAGAATTGAGCAAAGTTATGAGAATATCTAGGTATGATCATGTATATAGGAATCACGTCAGAGACAAGTAGACTGACTCCTGCCTGCATCTACTACTATTACTCCACTCATCGACCGCTATCCAGCATGCATCTAGAGTATTAAGTTAATGAAAATAGACTAACGCCTTAAGCAAGATGACATGATGTAGAGGGATAAACTCATAAAAAATGATGAAAACCCCATCTTGTTATCCTTGATGGCAACAATACAATGCGTGCCTTGCTGCCCCTACTGTCACTGGGAAAGGACACCGCAAGATTGAACCCAAAGCTAAGCAATTCTCCTATTGCAAGAAAGATCAATCTAGTAGGCCAAACCAAACTGATAATTCGAAGAGACTTGCAAAGATAACCAATCATACATAAAAGAATTCAGAGAAGATTCAAATATTGTTCATAGAAAGACTTGATCATAAACCCACAATTCATCGGTCTCAACAAACACACCGCAAAAAGAAAATTACATCGAATAGATCTCCACAAGAGAGGGGGAGAACATTGTATTGAGATCCAAAAAGAGAGAAGAAGCCATCTAGCTAATAACTATGGACCCGTAGGTCTGAGGTAAACTACTCACACTTCATCGGAGGGGCTATGGTGATGATGTAGAAGCCCTCCGTGATGGATACCCCCTCCAGCAGAGCTCCGGAACAGGCCCCAAGATGGGATCTCGTGGATACAGAAACTTGCGGCGGTGGAATTAGGGTTTTGGCTCTGTATCTGATCGTTTGGGGGTACGTAGGTATATATAGGAGGAAGGAGTACGTCAGTGGAGCAACAGGGGGCCCACGAGAGTGGAGGGCGCGCTTGGGGGGGTAGGCGCGCGCCCTACCTCGTGGCCTCCTCTTTTGTTTCTTGACGTAGGGTCCAAGTCTCCTGGGTCTTGTTCGTTGAGAAAATCACGTTCCCGAAGGTTTCATTCCGTTTGGAGTCCGTTTGATATTCCTTTTCTTCGAAACCCTAAAATAGGCAAAAAAACAGCAATTCTGGGCTGGGCCTCCGGTTAATAGGTTAGTCCCAAAAATAATATAGAAGTGGATAATAAAGCCCAATAATGTCCAAAACAGTAGATAATATAGCATGGATCAATCAAAAATTATAGATACATTGGAGACGCATCACTCCTCGGTCCAGCACCCCTCCTGAGGCTCGAGCACGAGGAGCAGATGGGCCCCTGAGGTCGGGCCGCAAGTAGGTGCACCCGAGGGTGGTGCTGGGGGAGCTCCTCCTGAGGCGTTGCCGGTTCCGTGGTGGAGGGGGTTGCTGATGGCTTGAAGATCCGCTCCTCGAAGATGCGAGGCTCTTATGGCAGGTGCCGGGTGAGGGAGTCCTGATTAAGGGGTCCTCGGGCGTCCGGCCTGTGTGACGTGGGCCGGACTAATGGGCTATGAAGATACAGGACAGAAGACTCTCACCCGTGTTCGGATGGGACTCTCCTTGGCATGGATGGCAAGCCTAGCGTTCGGATATGAAGATTCCTTTCTCTGTAACCGACTTTGTACAACCCTAGGCCCCTTCATGTCTATATAAATGAGAGGGTTTAGTCCGTAGCGGCAATCATAGTCATACATGCTAGACTTCTAGGGTTTTAGTCATTACGATCTCGCGGTAGATCAACTCTTGTAAACCCCATACTCATCAATATCAATCAAGCATGACGTAGGGTATTACCTCCATCAAGAGGGCCCGAACCTGGGTAAAACTTCGTGTTCCTTGTCTCCTGTTACCATCGACCTTAGACGCACAGTTCAGGACCCCCTACCCGAGATCCGCCTGTTTTGACATCCACATTGGTGCTTTCATTGAGAGTTCCTCTGTAATGTCAAAGACATGATTGATGGATCGCCTCGTTATCAAGGACAGTATCACCTCCGGAGGAGCCCTGGCCGCAGGCCAAACCCTCCGTCTGGGCGGCTTTACCATGACCGCCCGTCCGGCCGTTAAGCCGACGATGACTTCTCGGGTCATCGAAAATCCCTTTGTGTTGACCCCGAATACTCCAAACGGATGGATCTGACATAGTTTTCGTCTTTAAATGAGCTTCTAGATCGCATCGCCGCCTTGGGGGTCGCCACAGACTACGATCGGATTGGGCTTAAACCCGATCATAGAGAAATCAAATCTCCACTAATCACCCATCAGGTAGCGGTACTAGAGGAGAAAATCAACAACTCTTCCTCTATATTGAGGACGAAATACATTCGGGTTTCCAAGCATGAAGAGCTGGATACCCGTCCACGGAACAACACGCCCCGTCCTCTGAACCCAGAATCGGATGGCGGACCTGAAAAATTGGTTGATATCCCGGAGCCCATTGTAACACCCCAGATGTAAACCTCCTTATTTTGGCAATGTATCAATGTTGGTCTCCATCCTATTCCTTGGGTCTATCATGGTTGGCTTTCTTTTGCTTGCCTTTGTGTTATTTATTTCTTGCATTGCTATGCCTTTTCTTTTATTTTGCACTGGTCATCTATATTTGCATCATGATCTTGGCAAGTGTTGTGTGTGCTTGGGTCATTTTGCATATCCATCCACATCATGTGCATTGTGTGTTGCATGCATTTTATTTTGCATGACCACCTCCTTGCATCACCTCTCCCTCCTTATCTTTCTTTTTTTGGTAGGTGCCATTTTCCCTACCCCAATAATGTCAAAGGCTTTCTCATAGTTCAATCATTATGTCCTAAACATCTCTGTCAAATCTCAGCCTTATCTAAGTTGTTTGGGTTAGGGTTTAAAATGGTTCGAGTTTCAATTTAAGTCAAACTTGAATTATTTTACTTCCTTTAAAAGTACCCAAATAATTTTTATTAAATTTAGGAGCTTGGGTATATATTTATATCACCCATAGCCAATCCCAATCACTCTGGCCTTTTCCTTGTTTTCTGTTTGGAGGAAAATATGAAAAGGAAGAGAGTGTGAGGGCAGCAACAGTCTAGCCCAGCAGCATCCGAAACCCACCCGGGCCTCGTGCTAGCCAGTTGGGCCCAACCCCTAGCCGTCCCAGCTTTCCCGTAGCGCGCTACCTCCTTCGCTCACCCTTCGGTGTGGTTATCCATGCTGGTGGTCGCGCAAGCCCCACCTGCAGCCTCCCAGCTTACTGTTCCTCGTCCTCCTTGCCCCTCTCTGTCTCACGGTAAAAGCAGAGGCCATGGCGCCCACGTGACCCCGTGGCCAGGCTCACGTCGTGCCCCGCCTATAAATTGAGCAGCTGCGCCCTTCTAGTGTTTCCCCTTCTCCGTCGCCATCAAGGGGTGATTCCCCTTTCCTCTTTCTCCCTCCTCGTTCACTCCCGATTGCAACCGGAGCACGCCGCCACCGTCGCCGCCCCACCGGTCGCCTCCGGCCGCCTCAGCGAGTCCTCCTGCTTCCTCATCGCCCATGTCGTCCTATGCGTCTGCTATGTCACCGAGGGAGACGTCAAGTCTGCGCCTGGCTTCCTCCTCTGCTTCCTTCTTATTCTCGGTCAGAGATCGTGCCAAGGTTCAGAGTACTATCGTGTCGTCTCCGTGTTGACACCATATTTTGGCATGATCAAAAATACAATTAAGAAGGCCATAAATGGAAAAGTTCTCAAAGTGAGGATGTTCCGTATCGTCAAAAGGAGAAACTTTGATATTTGGGTCAGAGCCATCCGGTCTCATCTCTAATGTCGACGTTGTGTTCAAAATAACGAGATTTTGTATCTAGAACACTATTCGGCTGATTACACCCTCATGATGGGCTCGGATGAAGGAGCACCCTAAAGGAATTGTCTTCGTATCATCGAGCCGATCGATTTTCATATATAAATCATCTCAATCCGAGTTCGTATGCAAAAGTTACAGTCAATATGGTGCGGACTAGCTAGGGATCAATATATTACGCTGGACATCAGACACATGTCGATGGATGTCTGATACAATGCGTGAGCAATTGGCCATTGAAGACGATCTCAGATCTAAAAGTGTTCAACATGAAAGTTGTTCATCTCGTTGAAACGTTGAAGATTTCTTTTGGCCTTGTTTCCATCTGTGGTCGTTTACCACCTCAAAAATTACCCGCAAGGTGCAGCCAGTTTAAACCGAACAGTTTTGGAAAGTTCGGACAAAACCAATCTGAATTTGACTAGGGTTTTGGAAGTAAATCCATGCCTTTTCCATGCACGGGAAGTCCAGCCGCCTCTTATATACCTAAGGGGTGACGGCCGATTGAACAACACCAATCGAACAAACACATCTACTACTTTTTCGTGTTCATCTACTTTTTATCTCTCCTTTGTATCTTTCTTCTCGTTCTTCGCTAGTTCTTCATGCTGGAGGGCTGCGGATCCACGAGGCTCTAGGGGCGAGTGACGAAGCTATGTACCTAGGGTAGGGTCATGGACCTGTCCAAACTGCCCTACCCGAGGACATCTCTAGAAGAAATCACCTTTTAATCGACTTGGAGGTGTTCCACTCGACAGACTCGAAGACACTCGACCAAGAAGCGATCATTCGACCAAGACCAAACCACTCGACGGCCAGGAGACCTAAAGGTACTCCGCATGCTAACGGCCGGTTACTAAGTAGCCTTTATGGTCATCATAGCATTTTATTAGGGGCGTTACCAGTAACGCCCGACCTTAATGTATTTAAAACCCTGCATAACTGAGGGCCGGAGGGGTCCGGCGAACTCTATATAAGCCACCCCCCTCCTTAGTGTAAAGGGTTCACACCCCTGTAATTCATACACGCATAATCCAGTCGACCGCCTTCGGGCTCCGAGACATAGGGCTATTACTTCCTCCGAGAAGGGCCTGAACTCGTAAACCTCACGTGCTTACAACTTCTCCATAGCTAAGATCTTGCCTCTCCATACCTACCCCCCTATATTACTGTCAGACTTAGAACCACGATAGTTGGCGCCCACCGTGGGGCAGGTGTTTTAGTGATTTGTTGGAGGAGTTGCGATCTTTTCCGATCCGAATCATCATGGTTTCTGGTGGAGTTTTGGTGGAGGGCCGCGAGATGCGTCTCGACGCGCTCATGTTCATTGCCGACGACTCTGCTTGGCTTCAGGAGGCTCCGCTCGACGTGGACGCGCTCCCTGTCCGCGGGGCGACGCACTTTCGCGCGTGCATCTGCGGCGTCCTTTTGCGGCAACCGTCGACCTACTATCGGTCGGCTCCTGTGCTGTCCTCCCTCCCTGTTTCCCGCCGGCGCAAGCACTCCGGTTGGTCGAGAATTCAGCGGTGGGTGAGACACGCGGTGGCATGCCAGTCGGCCACCCCGCAAGTCCCGGCGATCGAGCCTGATGAATCCCTCTACGGCCTGTTCGATCTGTCGACTAGCTCTTCAGAGACCGCATCCGAATGTGACAGCAGTGATCCGGCGGCAGAGGTTCTGATGGTCGATGGACCGCCCAATCCTCCCGGTTTTCCCCGCACCGACGGAGGCGCGGGTAGAGGCGACCCGTCGCGTCCCCATGAGGAATATCTCCCCGAGCCTCTCACGTCGCTGCAGAGAGAAGAACTTTGTCGCCGGAACATGGATGCGCTGCACACTCCTATCGTCGGAGAAACCCCCGAGGCTCGTGCCTTGGAGGACGCGCGCCTGGCAAACTTGGCCGAGCGCACTCGACTGGAGAACCTCCAGCGAGCACTCAACGAGCGTGCACGACAATGGGTTCCCGAATCCAGTCGGCGTCAGCTTTCTCGCCCCCGCAGGTATATCAAACTCCGATTCAGAATTTAGCAGGTGCAGCCCGTATAGCAGAGTCGATTCAGCCTTCCTAGTCGGAGGCTGGCAGAGGCTTGCTGCAGATCAGAGCGTTACTCTGGGCAGCAGGAGACTAGAATTCCGCTGTTTCTCAGTCGCGGAACAGGATTCACAGCAGATCCGTTGCTGCAGACATGGTCCAGTCGGCTCGTAGCCCAAGATCACCCCTGAGGCGTGAGGGACGTGGGGACCGGCATAATCAGTACGGGAACCGTGAGCAATATGATCACCGATTCGATCGTGATGATCGACGTCGAGTGCCCACCCCTCCCCCGAGGAGCGGGTCGTATGCGCCTCGACAGCAGGATGACAGGCGCCCTTATAGTGTTGGGCGAAGGATTCCAGTCGACTCCAGGGAGCCAGGCTTTGATGCGAGATCCATTCTCGTTCAAGGTTTGGTCAACAGGAACAGAGCTCATCAAGAAGGTCACAACAGAGACGCACCTACCAGCAGCAGAGCACATGTTTCGGGGCCAGAGTGCTTTAGTAGAGCCATCAGGGCCGCTGTGATTGCTCCCAACTTCAGGTTGGCGACTAGAGTCAGCAATTTCACTAGTGAGTCCAAGCCCGATACTTGGCTTGAAGACTACCAAGTGGCCGTCCAGATTGGCGGCGGCAATGATGAAGTGGCCATGAAGCACCTGCCTCTCATGTTGGAGGGCTCGGCCAGAGCGTGGCTGAACCAGTTAGCACCTAGCAGCATTTACACTTGGGAAGATCTCGCCCGAGTGTTTGTCACCACATTTGAGGGAACATCCAAGCAACCGGCAGGGATGATGGAACTGCAGTCTTGCGTGCAGAAGCCGAATGAAACTTTGAGGGATTACATCCAGAGATGGATCACGTTACATCATACGGTAGAGAACGTGCCTGACCACCAAGCAGTCTGTGCCTTCAAAGAAGGCGTCAAGTACAGAGAACTGAATCTGAAATTCGGTCGGACCGGAGATATGTCTCTGAATCGGATGATGGAGATTGCCACCAAGTACGCTAATGGTGAAGATGAGGATCGACTCAGGAGTGGCAAGCTCAAGTCAGTCGCTCAAGAAACCGGAGGAAATTCCAATCGGAAACAGAAGCGGAAAGCCGAGCCAGTTGCTCCTGGGGAAGCCTTGGTCGTAACCCAAGGAAAGTTTAAAGGGAAACCCAAAGGACTTTGGAACCCCAAGAAAGTTAAAGACCAGGACGGAAATGATGTGTTGGATTTACCATGTCTCGTCCACACCAAGAAAGATGAAGTTACCCGAAACATACCACTCGACAGTGTTGACTCTTGATCCAGTAGTTCCAGGGCAAGCAACCCAAGGATAAGGAAAAGGAGTCGGAAAAGGTTGAGGACAAGGAAGATAGTGACGATGGATACCCCCAGGTCAATTCCACCCCGATGATTTTTGCTGATGTTGAAAGCAAAAGTCGACTGAAAGTTATCAACCGAGAGGTGAATATGGTTGCGTCGGCGACACCCAGTTATCTGAAGTGGTTTCAGACTGCCATAACATTCGACCGGTCCGATCACCCAACGCACATTGCCACCCCTGGGAGGCAAGCTTTGGTGGTCGACCCAGTTGTTGAAGGCACTCGACTGACCAAAGTCTTGATGGATGGTGGCAGTGGTTTGAACATATTATATGCTGAGACGTTGAAAGGGATGGGCATTCCGATGTCCAGACTCTGTAGCAGCAACATGAGTTTCCATGGAGTCATTCCTGGGAAGAAGGCTGAATCACTCGGCCAAATTGCTCTTGATGTGGTTTTCGGTGATTCCAAGAATTACCGCAAAGAAAAGTTGACGTTTGAAGTTGTAGACATCCAGAGTGCCTATCACGCTATTTTGGGCAGGCCGGCTTATGTACGCTTCATGGCCCGACCATGTTATGTGTATCTCAAATGGAAGATGCCTGGCCCCAAAGGTGTGATCACTATTACGGGCAATCGGAAGAAAGCGGAAGAATGTTTTCAGAAAGGTTCAAAGATCGCTGATGCTCAGATGGCAGTGGTGGAGCTGCAGGAATACTAGAAGACTGCAGACCTGAGTGATTTGTTGCGAGCCAAGAAGCCCGCTATAGAATCAGCTTTTCAGTCCTCTGGCGAAACGAAGACAGCTCACATCCACCTGACCGATCCCAGCGCTGCTCCAACTCATGTCTCAACAACACTCGACTCCAAATAGGAAGAAGTGCTCATCCAGTTCCTCCATGAGAACTGGGACATGTTCGCATGGAAGCCTTCTGACATGCCGGGTGTTCCCAGGGAGCTGGCTGAGCACCGCCTAAGAGTTGACTCAAAAGTAAAACCTGTCAAGGAACATCTCCGACGGTCTGCCGTCCAGAAGAGAAAGGCTATTGGCGAGGAGCTGGCTCGGCTCTTAGCAGCGGAGTTCATCCGAGAAATCTACCACTCCGAGTGGCTCGCCAACATTGTCATGGTCCCCAAGAAGGACAAGTCACTTCGCATGTGCATTGACTTTAAACATATCAACCGGGCCTGCCCGAAAGATCATTTTCCTCTCCCCCGCGTCGATCAGATAGTCGACTCGACTGCGGGATGTGAGCGACTGTCTTTTTTAGACGCCTATTCTGGGTACCATCAGATCCGTCTGTATGGACCTGACGAGATCAAAACAGCTTTCATCACTCCATTCGGGTGCTTCTGTTATGTTACCATGCCGTTCGGCCTCAAGAATGCCGGAGCCACATTCATGAGGATGATTCAGAAGTGTTTGCTCACTCAAATCAGTCGGAATGTGGAAGCATACATGGATGACATTGTGGTCAAGTCACGGAAGGGTTCCGACCTACTGGCTGACCTTGCTGAAACCTTTGCCAACCTCAGGAGGTATGATATCAAGCTTAATCCATCGAAGTGCACATTCAGAGTTCCTGGCGGAAAATTACTCGGTTTTCTCGTTTCCGAACGGGGAATCGACGCCAATCCAGAAAAAGTCGGTACTATACTCCGAATGAAAAGTCCTGTGCGAGTGCACGACGTCCAGAAGCTTACTGGTTGCTTGGCTGCTTTAAGTCAATTCATATCTCGTCTCGGTGAAAAGCCATTGCCTCTTTACCGATTGATGAAGAAGTCCGACAAGTTCGAGTGGACTCCCGAAGCTGATGCAGCATTTGCAGGGCTCAAAGCTCTGCTCTCCACCCAGCCGGTGCTTGCTGCCCCAATCAGCAAGGAGCCTTTGCTGCTTTACATCACACCCACGGGACAAGTCGTCAATATGGTACTTACGGTCGAGCGGGAAGAAGAAGGAAAAGCCTTCAAAGTTCAGCGCCCAGTATATTATATTTCTGAAGTTTTGACCCCGTCGAAGCAAAGATATCCTCATTATCAGAAGCTTGTATATGGGATTTATATGACCACAAAGAAAGTTGCTCACTACTTCTCTGATCATTCCATTACAGTTGTTGGCGACGCTCCATTGTCAGAGATCCTGCATAACAGAGATGCAACTGGTCGAGTGGCAAAATGGGCGATTGAACTCCTTCCTCTAGATATCAAGTTTGAGGCAAAGAAGGCTATCAAGTCCCAGGCAATAGCAGATTTCGTCGCTGAGTGGATTGAACAACAGCTGCCGACTCAGGTTCACTCGGAGCATTGGACCATGTTCTTCGACGGTTCCAAAATGCTGAATGGTTCCGGTGCCGGGGTGGTGTTGGTCTCCCCCCGAGGAGATAAGCTTAGATATGTTCTTCAAATCCACTTTGATTCCTCCAATAATGAGGCGGAATATGAAGCACTTTTATATGGGTTGTGCATGGCCATTTCACTCGGCGTCCATCGCCTCATGGTCTATGACGACTCAGATTTGGTGCTTAATCAGGTGATGAAGGAATGGGACGTCAGAAGTCCAGCCATGACTGGTTATTGCAATGCAGTGAGAAAGCTGGAGAAGAAATTCGAGGGGTTAGAGCTTCATCACATACCCCGGCTGAAAAATCAAGCAGCTGATGATTTGGCAAAAATAGGTTCCAAAAGAGAAGCCATTCCCAGCAATGTGTTTATGGAACACATCCACACACCATCAGTTCAGGAGGATCCCTTCACTGAAGAGGCCCCGCAGCCAAAAAGTGCCACGGATCCGACTGAAGTTGAAGTTCCAGCTGTTGTCGACCTGATCATGGAAGTCTTGGTCATCACTCCCGACTGGACAGTACCGTACATCATGTACATCCTAAGGAAAGAACTCCTAGAGGACGAAGAAGAGGCTCGACAGATCATCCATCGATCCAAGGCCTTTACAGTCATAAAGGGACAGTTGTATAAAGAGAGTGCGACTGGAGTCAGTTAGAAGTGTATAACACCAGAAGAAGGTCAGATGATCCTTGATGATATCCACTCGGGGACCTGTGGTCATCATGCGTCCTCTCGGACCATTGTGGCTAAAGCATACCGAGCGGGATTCTACTAGCCAAGGGCCAATGAAATGGCAAAAGAGATAGTCGACAAATGTGAAGGATGTCAGTATTACTCCAATATGTCGCACAAGCCCACGTCGGCTCTGAAAACCATTCCACTCGTCTGGCCCTTCGCTGTTTGGGGGCTGGACATGGTTGGACCACTGAAAACGGGCAGGAGCGGCTTCACTCATGTGCTAGTAGCAGTCGACAAGTTCACCAAATGGATTGAAGCCAAGCCTATCAAGAATCTTGATGCTTGCACTGCTATCAGTTTCATCAGAGAGCTGATATTCAGATATGGAGTTCCGCACAGCATCATCACTGACAATGGGTCAAACTTCGATTCCGACAAATTCAGGGCCTTTTGCGCCTCTCAGGGCACATGAGTCGACTATGCTTCGGTCGCTCACCCTCAGTCGAATGGACAAGCGGAAAGAGCAAACGGCCTAATTCTCAAAGGACTGAAACCTCGATTGATGCGCGATCTCAAGCATGCTGCAGGTGCGTGGGTCGACGAGCTTCCATCAGTTCTTTGGGGATTGAGGACGACCCCAAACCGATCGACCGGAAGAACCCCATTCTTTCTGGTCTATGGAGCCGAAGCAGTCTTGCCGAGTGACATGCTTCACAACGCCCCTCGAGTCAAGCTCTACTCTGAAGATGAAGCAGAACAAGCCCAGCAGGACGCAGTCGACCTCCTGGAAGAAGAAAGAGAAATGGCCATGGTCTGATCGACCATCTATCAGCAAGACTTGCCTCGATTCCATGCCAGAAATGTGAAGAGTCGAGCCTTCCAAGAAGGAGACTTAGTCCTCCGCGTGGATCAGCAAAAACCACACAAACTCGCTCCTACTTGGGAAGGCCCCTTCATAGTCACCAGAGTCCTCCACAATGGAGCGTACCACCTCTACAATGTCGATCGCTAGATTGATGAGCCACGAGCCTGGAATGCGGAGCTACTCCGCCCCTTTTATACTTGAATTCTCACTCGGATGAGATGTAATAAGAAAAAACTCCTGTAGTTTATTTATCAAAGACAAGAGCGTTATAATTTTCCCAGTGATTGTTATTGTTTTTGTTTGCGTAAGAAATCCCCCAGTGGGTGGCTTAGCCGCGAATCCGCTTCACCTAAGTTTGTAAAAATAATTTCCTACCGAGTGGTGAGCCAGCCTCCCACTCGGGGGCTTAGCTGCGAACCCGTTTCGCCTAAGTATTTAAAAATCCTACCGAGTGGAGAGCAATCCTCCCACTCGGGGGCTTAGCTGCAGTCCAGTACTCGCCTAAGTTCTCTCGCTCGGAGACTTAGTTGCAGTCCGGCACTCGCCTAAGTATTTAAAAATCCTACCGAGTGGAGAGCAATCCTCCCACTCGGGGGCTTAGCTGCAGTCCAGTACTGGCCTAAGTTCTCTCACTCGGAGACTTAGATGCAGTCCGGCACTCGCCTAAGTTTGAAAATATCCTACCGAGTGGAGAGCAATCCTCCCACTCGGGGGCTTAGCTGCAGT
>NC_057806.1:489838125-489861024 GCF_018294505.1 Triticum aestivum
CAGTCCATTACTCGCCTAAGTTTTCTCACTCGAAGACTTAGCTGTAGTCCGACACTCGCCTGAGTTTGAAAAAATCCTACCGAGTGGAGAGCAATCCTCCCACTCGGGGGCTTAGCTACAGTCTAGTACTCGCCTAAGTTTTCTCACTCGGAGACTTAGCTGTAGTCCGGCACTCGCCTAAGTTTGAAAAAATCCTACCGAGTGGAGAGCAAACCTCCCACTTGGCAGCTTAGCTGCAGTCCAGTACTCACCTAAGTACGAAACACATCTCAATCCTCAAGGACGACAAGGTGCAGGTCGACTGCCACCTTCTCCGGGGGAGCTTCGCCACAAATACAATGTGCGCTCCATCCCGCTCTGCAGTAATGAGGTGTGGGTCGACTGCCGCCTTCCCCTGGAGAGCTTCGCCACAAATACAACGTGCGCTCCATCCCACTCCGCAAGGAAGACGAGGTGCAGGACTACTGCCACCTTCTCCTTTGGAGCTGCGCTACAAATACAAAAGTTGTCTCGAATGAAGAACGAGTTCACTCGGCAGGGGATTCATGAAGATATTCAACGATAAACCAAGTTCAGGTAAATCCTAAAGGTTCCGGACCACAGATCGAAGTGCTCGGGCATTCAGCCCGAAAGAGTTTAACGGTTACAAAAACCACTCGGCATTCCAAGGCAAATTTAAGGTGAGGCATAAAAGTTTGTTCACTCCGCGGGAGGAGGACTAGCAGGCTCGACGAACTCGTCTAAGTCGACACCGTCGGCGATCCGAGTGGCTGCAGCGATGAAAGTCTCCATAAAAGATTGGAAGTCATGTTTCTGGGTGTTGGCGACCTTGATTGCTGCCAGCTTATCTTGTCGCACCTCCTTGCAATGGACGCGAACCAAAGACAGAGCCACATCAGCGCCACACTGGGTAGAAGACTTCTTCCACTCCTGCACTCGGTCAGGGATTTCGTTAAGTCGAGTCATCAGGGACTCAAGATCATTTGGAGCGTGGCCTCTGGCCAAAGTGCCGGGTCGATCCGCGATATGGCGACCTTCAGTCGAGCCAAGTAGTCCACGGCACCGTCGATGCGGGATTCCAGTCGGAGCAGATTCATGGCAGTTTCATCTTTCACGGGAGAATTGATTGGATCCAAACCTGGTTCGATCCGCCCAGTCTCCTCCTCGAAGTTCTGACAAAACTCTGCATTCACAATCCAAGGATAATTCAATTTTTGTACGCTGAGTCGACACAAGAAAAAAAATCAGTCAGAACAAAATGTGCACCTTCAAGCTTGATGAACAACTTCTTGGCAAGGCTCCTCAGATAGCTCTCCAGATTGTCCCTCCTGCGAGTGATGCCTTCCATCTTCTCGCCCAGGTTGAGGTTCTCCTTCTTCCAGCGCGAGCACTCCTTGTTGGCTTCGTTCAGAGCAGATTTCAGCTTGGTATTCTCTTCTTCCAACTGGCTGACCGAAGCCAGTTTCTGTTCAGCCAGAGCGGTTCTGTCGTCAGCTTCCTTTCGAGCAGCAGCCAAATCCTGATCCTTCTTCGCGAGAGCTTCTCTCAGTTTTTCTGCAAAGAAACGATGCTTGATTCAGAAAGAGCGGAAGGGTACTCAAGCCTAAGACAGACCAGTCGACAAACTCGTCTTACAAGTGGCGCCGTCCTTGACCTTTTACAAGTCATGGTTCAGTTGGATCTGCTGTTTCTCCAAGTCAGCAAAGTGAGCTCCAAGATCACAAGATTTCTGAAATCAAAGGAGAGAAGTTATTTTACAGCGAAAAACGACAAAGACATTAAGTACTAAGACTACGATCGACTGCCCGCAGTCCACCATAGTCTCGGGGACTACACCGAGTGGGTGCACTTTGTGTGCCCCCACCGGTTCTGATCCCACTCGACCAGATCGAGTGGAAGAGACAAACTACCAGTTCGGTTTACACTCGACAAAATACAAAGACAACAGTCGACTGCCAGCAGTCCACCATAGTCTCGGGGACTACACCCAGTGGGTGCACTCAGCGTGCCCCCACTAGTTCAAAAATTCAATCGACGCACCCAGTGGGTGTACAGATGCAAAGATTTTCAGAAATAGTCTTCAGATAGCATATCCTAACAGAACAAGCGGCGACCAACTAACCTGAACGTTGCTCTGGAGAGCTGAGTTGGCATCGTAGGCGGCTTGGCTGGCGTCCCGCACCGTCTTCATCTTCTCCATCATAATGCCCGCCTGGCGTATGGCTTCCCTGGCAGCATTCACCTCGTCCTCTGGGACATGATGGGTCGCAAAAACTGAAGGCGGGTCAACAGGGGCCTGAGCAGTCGACGAGGAAGGCAAGGCACTCGACAATGGCACGACGAAGGTAACAGAACCCCGATTGGCATCGCCAGCATCCTGAACGACTGGCTCCGCCCTTGGCGTCGATTGTGGCACCTCGCTCACAGGAGCTTGCCTATTTTTCCTCGTCAAAGGCCTCTCGGGCTCTTCATCATCATCATCAGGGAGGTCAATAATGTTAGGGGCTGTTCAAAGTTCAATCGACAAAATCACATCACCCAATGGTACACATTGTAGTTGAATCGACCAAAATAAAGACAGTATGGCAGAAATCATACCCAGATTAGAAGTGACCGCATCCTCCATCACCTCATCATCATCCCTGTAAGCTGAGGTCCCGGAAGTAGCAGCGCTGACAGTTCCAAAGTTCGTCCGGTTAAAACAAGAAAAACAAACAGCACAGGGTGTCGAGTAAATATGAAGGGAGACACTCATGCGGAAGCGATGGGGATGTCAATCTTAATCTTCGGCAACACCTTCCGAAGCTTCGACTCTGCGACTTTGGGATGCTTTGACGCTTTTTCAGTCGGAGTTGGCGAAGAGGTCCGAGGACGCTTTGAAGACTGACCAGCTTGAGCAATCGCCTTTTCACGGGCGCTCGGTCGTTCTTGGTCAAGTTTGGACCGCCTCTCCCTGCGAGGAGGCGACTCAACTTCTTCCTCCTCGCTTGGATCGTCGCTTTCTCCGTCCCCTCCACCGTCAGAATCCCATTCGCCACTGTCGCCGCCGCTCGCCTCTCCTTCCGGGTCCTGCTCTTATTCTCCGTTGGGCATTGAATACATTTCAATAATGGCCTGAAAGAAAGCAGGAAGAACAAAGTCAGTCGACTCAGTATAGGTAACTGCGCGAGTGAATTCAGATTACAAACAAAAGCTCAAAATCGGACCTTCTCTGGTACATGAGACTGGTCAAATGGAGGAACTCTCCTGGCTCCCCTGGGGTTTTCCTTGTTCCCAGTCATGCGCGACAACCACTTCTCCAGTGTGTCATCATCGACCTCCTCCGAGCGAATCCGAGTGGAGTCTTCAAGACCCGAATACATCGACATCGGATGGTCTTGGGCTTGAAGAGGCTGGATGTGCCGTTGAAGGAAGATCCATACTGGTGACCCCGTCGCGGATAAGCTGGACCACTCGCTCTACCAGCACCCTCACCTGCGCCTTCTCCTCCGGGAGCACCTTCAAAGGGGAGGGTTTCCTCACTCGGTCCATGGTGAAAGGAGGGAGGCCAGTCGACTGCCCTGGCGTCGACTGGTCTTTGCAGTAAAACCAGGTCGACTGCCATCTGCGAACTGAGTCGGGAAGAATCATGGCCGGAAAGGAGCTTTTCCCTCTCATCTGGACACCAATACCCCCACACATCTGAATCACTTGAGTCCTCTCGTCACTCGGATTAGCCTTTTTCACCATCTGGGAGCGACAAGTGAAAATGTGCTTGAAAAGGCCCCAGTGAGGCCGACAACCCAGGAAATTCTCACACAAAGAAACAAAAGCGGCGAGATAAACGATTGTGTTGGGGGTGAAGTGGTGGAGTTGTGCCCCAAAGAAGTTCAGAAATCCCCGAAATAAAGGGTGAGGAGGCAAGGAAAATCCACGGTCGACGTGGGTGGCAAGGAGAACGCGCTCACCCTCCCGAGGTTGCGGCTCGGATTCCTTCCCCGAAAGCCGCGCCGATTCATAGGGGATCAGCCCTCCTTCGGCTAGGTCGTCAAGGTCTTCTTGGGCGATCGTTGAGCGGATCCAGTCGCCCTGGATCCAGCCCTTCGGCAGGCCGGTTCACGAGGAGGATCCGCCCCGACTGGTCGCCTTCCCCTTCGACCTCGCCGTCGCCTTATTCGCCCGCTCTAGAGCCGCCGTCTTCTCCTTCCAAATCGTCACCGGCGAAACGCGTACGGGGCGGTGGCGCTGGGGCGAGAGCGAGCGCGGCGAGGGAGCGTGAAGAGGAGAAGAGATAATGGGGACGCACTGTTCGAAGAGACCCCGGGCCGACGCCTTATATGAGGCCGCTTCCGAGTGGCTGACTGGTAGGCCTGGGCGGCCCTGCCAAATCACGTAACAATCGCGCGCGTGATACGTGGCGAAAAAGGTGGGCGGGGATCGAGGCGGCTCCGCTCTATCCCATCTGATTACTGCGGCCTCCCCCGTCCTGTGCGCTTCCAAAAATTCGGATCCCGCGAAATCTGCAGGCAGCAGAACAACTTGTCAGACCGAAGATCTCCTCCGCACCGTCACTCGGAGCCTTTCAAGTAAAGAAACTCACTCGACAAAAAGCTAAGAATTGATCAAGGCGACTGAAAAGGAAGTTGCTGTCATCACTCAGGTCCATTGATCCGAAACCAGATATGCTCATGGCATGAAAAATGAGTCGGGAAAATTCTCAACTCCTTCCCCACTCAAACCTCGATCCATTCGGGGGCTAATGACGAAGCTATGTACCTAGGGTAGGGTCATGGACCTGTCCAAACTGCCCTACCCAAGGACATCTCTAGAAGAAATCACCTTTCAATCGACTTGGAGGTGTTCCACTCGACAGACTTGAAGACATTCGACCAAGAAGCGATCATTTGACCAAGACCAAACCACTCAACGGCCAGGAGACCTAAAGGCACTCCGCATGCTAATGTCCGGTTATTAAGTAGCCTTTATGGTCATCATAGCACTTTATTAGGGGCGTTACCAGTAACGCCCGACCTTAATGTATTTACAACCCTGCATAACTGAGGGCCGGAGGGGTCTGGCAAACTCTATATAAGCCACCCCCCTCCTCAGTGTAAAGAGTTTGCACCCCTGTAATTCATACACGCGTAATCCAGTCGACCGCCTCCGGGCTCCGAGACGTAGGGCTATTACTTCCTCCGAGAAGGGCCTGAACTCGTAAACCTCGCGTGCTTACAACTTCTCCATAGCTAAGATCTTGCCTCTACATACCTACCCCCCTACATTACTGTCAGACTTAGAACCACGATAGTGAGTGAATCGACCTGGAGCAGCCCATAGCCGCCGCGAGCCTTGACGGGGTCCCTCCCAGGCAAACGGGGCTTCGGGTCTACAAAAGCATCTGCTGGCTGTCCTGCGTATCACGCTGCCGGTCAGATCTCCTTCGACGCGAGCTGCGGTGCATCACCCCCGGCGTCGAGGGTACACGGTGACGTGTTCGTGTGCGAACACACTTTTTGGCGACTCCGCTGGGGACGAAGCTTTGAACGGTCTCCGGCCCGTTCTTGCTATGAAGAGATCGTCATCTAGGGTTTGCAATCTACAAAGGTAACATGAATACCCAATTCACTTATGTAGATGCAAATAATGCATACGTTGTTGCTAGATCCTTTAATGAGCATAGTGTATCGGCTAGCCCTAGCTTTATCAATCATGCTTCTAATTATGTGCAAGAGCTGATGCAACAAAATCTCCATGCTTCTACCTCATATAATTTTAGCAACATGGAACATATATATACGAACTCCCATGCATC
The DNA here is from genome assembly GCF_018294505.1 of Triticum aestivum. Taxonomy (NCBI): domain Eukaryota; kingdom Viridiplantae; phylum Streptophyta; class Magnoliopsida; order Poales; family Poaceae; genus Triticum; species Triticum aestivum. Next base: position 489,843,917 of record NC_057806.1, read on the forward strand.
GGCAGCCCCACAAATCCATATGCCGATGAACAACATGATGAGTTCTGTTAATCAAGTTGAAGCACTTCACATAGGAACTTCTAATAGTATGCAACAAAGTGTTTCACCTTTTTATTCATCAGCAACTAGCTTGCAATATGTTAATAAAAACATGCCGGTGGATACGGGAATTGGCCATGCTACTACTAGTTATTTGGCCAATTACCCTCAATCATCATATGCTACACCTCATGCTACTAATTGTTTGGCACCATATGCAACTATGGGTATTCATAATTCGGCTTCGCACCTTCACGCTAATAGCCGAATAAGTGAAAATTCTATAGGATCACATGTGTCTTCACCTAGTATCGTAGCATACAATGTTTGCCCTGCAAAATTACAGAATTTTGGTGACATATCATTACCAAAAGAGTATAAAAGTGTCGGGGGGGGCAATTCTATCCAGATTGGGTCATTAAGAAAAATCTTACGTCTTTTTGGGATGAATGCAATGTTGTTCTACATGAATTAATAAAAGAGGGAAAGCCTATTAATTCTGCTGCAATTCAAGCTAGATTATGTCAAAAAGAGAAAGCATTGGGGGTGGATAGAATTATCAAAAAAGATGGTGATTCGGATAACAAAGTTAATTCGGCTATTGAAAAGACCGAATCAAATATTACGTATGCCGAATCTATTCTAGAAAAACAGGATGACAAGGTGTTGGGGAGCTATTCGAAAGAGGAACAACCTATCGTTCAAGTAACGCAACCATCATGCTCTCCCAATGTGTTTGAAAAGGTGATGGGATCAAGCTTTCAAGTAAAGAAGTTGTTAAAGAGCATAATGAGCATAATCTTGAGGGCGAGAATTCCATCGAAGCTACAATGAAGATGCCAAGGACTGGGGGGCAACCCGAAAATCCAAAGACTGGTGTAAGCACAACCAAAGAAAACAAAGGCCAACGTAAGCACAAAGGATCACCCCCTAGGTGCAAATCCAAGGATCGGTATTGGCAAGAAGAGAATTTTAATGCCACATGTTCATATCCTTATTTTGGGCCGCCAATGCCAATGTCGTGGATGCCTCCCTATGGTCATGTAGATCGATATTCATCATGGGACAGGTATGATACAATGGCACATTATCCATCATATTTTAGACTATCTCACCATTGTTATGCAGCTCCAAGAAGATCAACGTTTAGTGAGCTGACATATGTTCAAGACCGTTTCAATAAGAAAGAATCGATCCGGAGCTGAAGAAAGAAGGAAGAGGTGATCAAACAAGTATATCGAGTCAAAAAAGATGGTCGCAAGAGTGCCAGTTTAGATTTGATCTTAAAGGATAAATAGACAATTAAAGTGTCAACATTGGCTACTAAAGGCAATGAGATGAAGCAATCAATTGTCGAGAATCAAAAGTGCCAGATCTGAAGAAAAGAAGTTGAAAGTGCACAAGGTAAAACAAGAATTGTCATTAGTTCAAACAAAATCACAGCTGGGGTGCTCACTTGGCTTATCATATTGGCAAAAGAAGAAATTACAAAAACTTAGTGCACAAGAACTTGAAGAAAGGAACTTGAAGAAAGTGTTAACTTAGTGCACAAAAACTTAGTGAAAACTATGAAGGACCAAGCCAAAGGTTTCAACATCTTCGGTCCACACATTATCCATATAATTCAACTATGTCGTTGATGCATATGCCATGAAATTATTCATAAAGTATGATTGGTTACCCTCAATGGGCTTATTTTAATCCATGCATGCAATATAATTTTTTACAACATGAAAGGGTATTACCAAATCATCATATGTTCAATTAGCTTCACTTTGTGCTAATCTAAATGGCCGATATATACCTATCATCCTAAGCAACGACAAAATGGCCGATGAAGTGTTGACATCGCGCTTAGAACAAACTTCGTGCAAGCTATTTTTTGGCACACAAGTTTTGCGAAAAACAGGGGGGCATGTGTTGACACAAGATTTTTGCATGATCGAAAATATAATTAAGAAAGCCTTAAATGGAAAAGTGCTCAAAGTGAGGAAGTTCTGTATCATCAAAAGGAGAAACTTTGATATTTGGGTCAGAGCCATCCGGTCTCATCTCTAAGGCCGAAGTTGTGTTCGAAGTACTGAGATTTTGTATCTAGAACACTATTCGGCTGATTACACCCTCAAGATGGCCTCAGATGAAGGAACACTCTAAAGGAATTGTCTTCGTATCGTCGAGGCGATCGATTTCAAATATAAATCATCTCAATCCGAGTTCGTATGCAAAACTTACAGCCAATATGGTGCGGACAAGCTAGGGATCAATATATTACGCTGGGCATTAGACACATGTCGATGGATGTCTGATACAATGCGTGAGCAATTAGCCATTGAAGAGGATCTTAGATCTAAAATTATTCAACATGAAAGTTGTTCGTCTCGTTGAAACGTTGATGATTGCTTTTGGCCATGTTTCCATCGGAGGTCGTTTACCACCTCAAAAATTACCCGCAAGGTGCAGCCAGTTTAAACCGAACAGTTTTGGAAAGTACGAACAAAACCAATCTGAATTTGACTAGGGTTTTGGACGTGAATCCAAGCCTTTTCCTTGCACGGGAAGTCCAGACGCCCCTTATATACCTAAGGGGTGACGGCCAATTGAACAACACCAATCGAACAAACACATCTACTACTTTTTCATGTTCATCTACTTTTTATCTCTCCTTTATATCTTTCTTCTCGTTCTTCGCTAGTTCTTCATGCTGGAGGGCTGTGGATCCACGAGGCTCTAGGGGCGAGTGAATCGACCTGGAGCAGCCCATAGCCGCCGTGAGCCCTGATGGGGTACCTCCCGGGCTAACAGGGCTCCGGGTCTACAAAAGCATCTGCCTGCTATGCTGCGTATCGCGCTGCCGGTCAGATCTCCTTCGACGCGAGCTGCGGTGCATCACCCCCGGCGTCGAGGGTACACGGTGATGTGTTCATGTGTGAACACTCCCTCGAGTCCCCGGCCTCGTCTTCTGGTCCTAGGTGAGCTAGGTAACCCCGTCTCCGTCCATATTTCTTCTTGCGCCCGCTAGCTCACCATAGGCGTCATGGTTCCCATGCCTATTTCGTGATCTCAATGCTCCAGTGAGACTGTAACTGTGATTGTACCTGCTGCTATAGCTTGCAAACCCTACGCACGCACCACACAACGCCTCGCCGCTGCACGCGGACGCCTTGTGTCACCCCGTGCGCATGACCGCTCCCGCATGCGCCCATCCTTGCCTCGCATCACTGTCGTCGCTCACCGCAAACGCCACGGTCCCGAGCAGAGCTACACTCGAGCTCGAGCACCCCGCTCACCTGTTGAATGCCCGCTCGCGCACGTGTTCCCCTGTCAAACCCCGAACGCCCGCTGCTATCCCTAGGCACCACCGTCGCGTCGTTGATCGCCGGAGCGCCTGTGTCTTCTCTGCTGCATGGGAGAGGGAGACCCAAGCCTGTCCTTGGGAAAGCTCAAGACGATTCAAGCCCCTTCCTAACGACTACACAGAGCTAGCCCAGCTGGTCGAGCTGAACCAGTTCCCCGCAGGCGACCCGGGTTCCAATCCCCTTGGGCGCATAAATCCCCCTTTTTATTTGTTGTTTTATTTGTTGTATCATTTCCAGCTAGGCCCCACCTGCCATAGACATGAACCCCCCTCCTTTTCTCTTATCATTTTCTTTCCCAGTGAAATTCCATTTCTGGAAAGTCCTCTCTTTCCATTTCAGGCAAGTCCATATCTGGACATTTCCCTTTAAGGAAAAATGCCAATTATGTCAATAGCCATTTTAGATAGGTTTTCACTTATAGCTTTTGTGATGATTTTTCTACAGCAACCCCCGCATATTATATATGTTTTTGGGGTAGAAAAATCCCGCCAATCCATTGGTGGCATTATATTTTCCTTTTTAGCAAGTTCGTGATCATGTCATTTTACATCTTGATGTTGTTTTCTCATTTTTGTGTGATTTATTTCAAGTATGCTATGAGGTGGTTTCGCACATGGATAGCTTCATGTTCATGTCTACTCCATGCTAGAATTTATTCCATGTCTTTTGGTGCACTCTGATGAGTGCCACTAGCTTACAAAGTTGCTATCATGATCTGATTCTGCCATGTATGTTATTCCACCAAGTCTGAATCTGTTTATAAAAGTTGCTACGTTTACATGGGTGCCATCTTATCTTCTGTGCCTTTTTGGCTCATGTTCAGTAAGGGAATTTTGTTCTATGCATTGAGTAGAAGCATGCCATGCCTTTTTTGCCATGATATGTTCTTGTAGCATGTTGTTTGCTTGCTCTAAACATTGCTTCACTAAGTCTGTGAAGCTGATATCTTATAAACTTTTGCCATGCTTGTTTGAACCTGTTCTCTTGTGATTTAGCCGTAGCTCAGTGTTCATGTTTTGTCAATCATTTCTTGTACATCCCTTCCATATGCTTTGTTGCTATGTTGGAGTGCAGTAGCTTAATTTCTTGTTGCATTCTAAGTGCTATCATGTGCTTAATCGCAGATTTGCATCATCCTTATTTTGCTTGTCATTTGCAAACCGTGCATCCGTTTCCGGTGATCCTTATATCGATTTTGACCAAAATCACCTCATCTTTCCAGCGGCATACTTGGTTTGCCAAGTTGATGCTTTGATCATTATTTCCCTTCTGGAGCACGCATACGCATTGCATTTCATATCTTGCATATTATACCATGTTTTGCATCATGTCACTTGTGCATTGCACCATGATTGATTGTTGTTCCATTTCTTGTGTTCTTGCCATGGGTAGAGCCGGGAGACGAGTACGTGAACCAAGAACCTATTGAGTATGCTAAGGAGGATCAAGCTTTCGACAACTCTAAGAACATTGCAGGCAAGATGACCATACCCTCGAAATCACTTCTATCTTTACTTGCTAGTTGTTCGCTCTATCGCTTTGTCACGCTACCCACCACTTGTTTATCATGCCTCCCATATTGCCATGTCAAGCCTCTAATCCACCTTCCTAGCAAACCGTTGTTTAGCATTGTTACCGCTTTTGCTCAGCCCCTCTTGTAGCCTTGCTAGTTGCAAGTGAAGTTAAAGTTTGTTCCATGTTGGAACATGGATATGTTGGGATATCACATTATCTTTTATTTAATTAATGCATCTATATACTTGGTAGAGGGTGGAAGGCTCGGCATTATGCTTGGTGTTTTCTTCCATTCTTGCCACCTTAGTTTTCGTCATACCGTTGTTATGTTCCTTGATTTTTTGCGTTCCTTACGCGGTTGGGGTTATGGGACCCCCTTGACAGTTCGCTTCGAATAAAACTCCTCCAGCAAGGCCCAACCTTGGTTTTACCATTTGCGTACCTACCACCTATACCTTTCCCTTGGGTTCTGAAGACTCAAGAGTCATCTTTATTTTAACCCCCCCGGGCCAGTGCTCCTCTAAGTGTTGGTCCGAACTAGAGTCCTTTGTAGCGCCACCTCAGGGAAACTTGAGGGCTGATTTTAGTTGTACGGAGTGCTCATCCGATGTGCCCTGAGAACAAGATACGTGCGGCTCCTATCGGGATTTGTCGGCACATGGGGCGGCTTTGCTGGTCTTGTTTTACCATTGTCGAAATGTCTTGTAACCTGGATTCCGAGACTGATTGGGTCTTTTCGGGAGAAGGAATATCCTTCATTGACCGTGAGAGATTGTGATGGGCTAAGTTGGGACACCCCTGCAGGGTATAATCTTTCGAGAGCCGTGCCCGCGATTATGTGGCAGATGGGAATTTGTTAATGTCTAGTTGTAGAGAACTTGATACTTGACTAAATTAAAATGAATCAACCGTGTGTGTAGCCGTGATGGTCTCTTTTTGGCGCAGTCCGGGAAGTGAAAACGGTCTTGTGTTATGCTTGAACGTAAGTAGTTTCAGGATCACTTCTTGATCACTTCTAGCTTCACGACCATTGCGTAGATTCTCATCTTACTCTTATTTGCGTATGTTAGCCACCATACTTGCTTAGTGCTTGATGCTGTCCACCTTATTACCAAATCCTACCCATAAGCTTAAATAGTCTTGATCTCACAGGTGTGAGATTGTTGAGTCCTCGTGACTCACGGATACTTCCAAACAGTTGCAGGTGCCGACGATACCAGTGCAGGTGCTGCTACTGAACTCAAGTGGGAGTTCGACGAGGATCTGGGTCGTTACTATGTTTGTTTCCTAATGATCAGTAGTGGAGCCCAGTTGGGACGATCGGGGATCTATCATTTGCGGTTTATCTTCCTTTTATTCGGATTTGACCATAGTCGATCTATGAGTGTATTTCGATGATGTATGAATTATTTATGTATTGTGTGATGTGGCGAGTGTAAGCCAACTCTTTATCCCTTTCTTATTTAGTACATGGGATTGTGTGAAGATTACCCCTCTTGCGACTAAACCACCATGCGGTTATGCCTCTAAGTTGTGCCTCGACACGTGGGAGATATAGCCGCAACATTGGCGTTACAAGTTGGTAATCAGAGCCATCCCCGACTTAGGAGCACCCTGCTTGATCGAATCGCTGACGTTGTTGAGTCTAGAACAAAATGATTTGAGTCTTAGGATTATATATATATCAGAGAGTAGGATTCATTTTACTCCTCAGTCCATTCATCGCTCTGGTGAGGTCTCCTAACATAGAAGTTTTGACTTTTGTCTCCTCAAATTTCATGAAAAAATACTTAGTATCATGCGGGTATCTTGGAATCATTCCGATAGTCTTGTGACGAGGTCATTGTTCTTGGTGCCTCCAGACATTTAGGGGTTGTGGCAGTGTCCCGGGGAGTTGAGCTCCGAGGTGTTGTCGTCACAATTTTATCGACTTCTTTCGCCTATATATATCCATATACCCTAAAAACATCGAGGAACAGAATAGATTGGGAGTTCCACCTCCAGGAGCCTCCGTAGCCATCGAAAACCAATCTAGACCCGTTCTGGCACCATGCCGGAGGGAGGGATCCCTCTCCAGTGGCCATCTTCATCATCCGGGTGCTCTCCATGATGAGGAGGGAGTAGTTCTCCCTTGGGGCTGAGGGTATGTACCAGTAGCTATGTGTTTGATCTCTCTCTCTCTCTCTCTCTCTCTCTCTCTCGTGTTCTTGAGGTGATACGATCTTGATGTATCGCGAGCTTTGCTATTATATTTGGATCTTATGATGTTTCTCCCCCTCTACTCTCTTGTGATGAATTGAGTTTCCCTTTGAAGTTATCTTATCGGATTGAGTCTTTAAGGATTTGAGAACCCTTGATGTATGTCTTGCACGTGCTTATCTGTGGTGACAATGGGATATCATGTGATCCTCTTGATGTATGTTTTGGTAATCAACTTGCGAGTTTCGTGACCTCGTGAACTTATGCATAGGGGTTGGCACATGTTTTTGTATTGACTCTCCGGTAGAAACTTTGGGGCACTCTATTAAGTTCTTTGTGTTGGTTGAATATATGAATATGAGTTTGTGTGATGCATATCGTATAATCATACCCTCGGATACTTGAGGTGACATTGGAGTATCTAGGTGACATTAGGGTTTTGGTTGATTTGTGTCTTAAGGTGTTATTCTCGTACGAACTCTATGATAGATTGAACGGAAATAATAGCTTCGTGTTATTTTACGATGGACTCTTGAATAGATCGATCAGAAAGGATGACTTTGAGGTGGTTTTGTACCCTACAATAATCTCTTCGTTTGTTCTCCGCTATTAGTTACTTCGGAGTGACTCTTTGTTGCATGTTGAGGTATAGTTATATGATCCAATTATGTTATTATTGTTGAGAGAACTTGCACTAGTGAAAGTATGAACCCTAGGCCCTATTTCAATGCATTGCAATACCATTTGTGCTCACTTTTATCATTAGTTACCTTGCTGTTTTTATATTTTCAGATTACAAAAACCTATATCTACCATCCATATTGCCCTTGTATCACCATCTCTTCGCCGAACTAGTGCACCTATACAATTTACCAATGTATTGGGTGTGTTTGGAACACAAGAGACTCTTTGTTATTTGGTTGCAGGGTTGTTCGAGAGAGACCATCTTCATCCTACGCCTCCCACGGATTGATAAACGTTAGGTCATCCACTTGAGGGAAATTTGCTACTGTCCTACAAACCTCTGCACATGGAGGCCCAACAACGTCTACAAGAAGAAGGTTGTGTAGTAGACATCAGCTCCCGCCACTGCTGCATGGCCCGATCCCTCGTCTGGGTCAGGAAGAAGACAGTTCCTCATGTCAATGATCCGCATGTACATCTCGTAGCTTGTGTACGCGTCCATCGCCACGTACTTGACATGTTGTTCATCCAGTCTCTTATGCCACACACTATGCCAGGCGTTCCTGTCCTTATTGCTCTCATTGTTCATCATCATGTAGTAGGGGTCGATGATGCCCGAGGCGAGGTCAACCAGGGAGTTCAGTTTGTTTTTTTCGCTACCCCAGGCCTTGTAGTGGCTTTGGATGTTGACAAGATTCGGGCATTTCAAGCAGGAATCCTTGAGCGCTTTTAGATCGTTGGTGGTGTCCACTGCACCAAAACTGTAGTCGGAGCTATTGATAAACCTGGAGAAACGCTCGCAAGGCGTTGTGGCCAGGTGGTAGTGGTAGATGAGGACGTTGTGTCACACGCAAAACTGGGCGACAACAACCTTCTGATTGTGCCCGTCACGACCCATGGTGTACTCGGGGTCGAAGCCGACCACTTGGTACTTGTCCTCGGCAAGGAACTGCTCCATAGTTTAGATGGAGCTCTCCACCGAGATCGGATCATTCGTGTACACCACCGAGAGAGCCTTCCCTCTCACGTGGGTGTCCATGACGTGTTGCGTGGTGAACTACTCGCCATTATCGTCGTCGGCCGCTGGGAGCGCCATTGGAACCGCTGGATGTCCTCTCTATATATGTCCTCGTGGGTGTGCTTATTGTGTTGTGTGAGACGAGAGGTGAAGGTAAGTGGCCACAGGAATAAAAGGGGGCCTGGCAGCGTGGATTCTTAGCGTGTCCGCATAGCAGTTTTTGCAATAGGTAACTGCATCATTATGCCGCGCCCGGCAAAACAGCGTGCACACTAAAGTGCGTGATCCTGCGCCGGCCCCAAACACTGGCAGCGCGCGTGGAGGGAAGAGGGAAGAGCACCCGGAGGGACGCAAGAGCATAGCGCGCGTGGCAGGATGTGAGCAGAGCACGCCGCGACCGCCTGAACCGCAAGGAACCACACGCAGGGAGCAGTTGAACACACATCAAATGGTCACCTACAAGCCGACCGACAGTTGCGTCGCTGCATAGAGAGCGGCCATGTGCTACCACCTCCGTCCAGTCTATAGTCCCCTTTATGTTCTGTGCCATACTTTGCCCTCAAATTTAACCAACAAAATGTTAATGCATGTTATAAAAATTATGTAATTGGAAACTATGTTCAAATACGAATCCAACTATATAATATTTGGCGACATGCATTCGTATTTTATTAGATCAATCATACTTATAAACCAGGATGGGGGTATCGTAGGTAATTAAATCGCAAATGTTTTTTATTAACCGTATGTGTACGTGGCCTTTCGTCATCCTCTCACACGTCTTGTGACCCCGCTGCCATAGATGGCTTACAGCGCAAGCTTGCACAGCGCGCGAGGGCGTTCTTTTGGCCAAACGGTAGTGCCAACGAATCATCGGTGAGCCCGTTCCCGCACAACCTCGTAGGTTCCCGCGCAAGCTTCCTGCCTGACTCGGTGAAATCCCCCAAAATCCCAATGCTTACTGGTCTGCTATAAAAACCCTCACGGCCGGCAAGTCCTGCATTGCATTTTCCGCTCCCTTCCTATAGCTTATCTCTGCTGCTTCTTCCACAATCGCCAATGGCACCGGTCCGTTGTCCCTTTTGGGTGTGCGCAGAACACCCACCACACGCTCCGCCGCCGGTGCCCGTCGGCAGCTGTTGCTGGCCGCCGTTGCTACCACACCATCGTCGAAAGCTAGGGCCATCGCCCGCTCTTCCACCATGGCCCAAAGGCGGGAGGTATCCATCCTGTCCACCAACCCACTGCCGGCCACTATGGCCATCACCCGCTCCGCCACCCTGGCCCGAAGGCAGGAGGTGGTGGTCATGGCCGCCACCCTGTTGTCGGCCACTGTGGCCGCCAGCCCACCGTCGATGGCTGGGGTCATCACCCACTCCGCCACCGCTGCCCAAAGGAGGGAGGCAGAGGTGGATGCCTGCACGTGCGTCAGCGACCTTGCGTGCTACACCGAGTTCCTGCAGGAGGAGGAGCGCCTCGTCAAGCATGCAAAGAGCCTTACCGCTGCCGTGGCCGTGGCACACACCGCCTCAGAGGCGAGGAATTAGGAGATCTACAAGGAGAACCACCCCTTTGAGAGGGGTCGTCTGGAGCGGCAGAGGGCGTTCGAGGTGAGCGTTGCTGAAGCTGCAACAGTGGCAGGCACTGTATTCCGGTTTCCCAACTTGTCGGTAGGCTCCTCCTGCTCCGCCTCTTATTAAGTGCGCTCGGCAGAGGAGAGGCAGCCGGAAGTAGTACAAAGCCCCTCTGCAGTAGTAGTGGTATTTAGGGGATATTTTGTTCAGTTCATCTGACTATAGATGTGGTAGAACTGTACAATGTACTTAAAACTAGCTAGTTATTTCAGTACGTGGTTGGCAACAATTGGGGAAAAGTTTGGTCGGTTCAGTAGTCGAGTTGAACTGTTTGTATAAATTAAGAACGAATGCTTAATCTATGAATCAAATATATGCTTAATTACTAAATTTTAGTTGCAAAAATTAGATACTGCTAGTGACTTTTAGCTTCATATTTTGATAAATCGCAGTGTTACAAGGTTGACAAATGGCAATGTTACTAGACGAGCAAATGTCAATCTTTCCAGTTTGACAAATGGTAACATACCTAATTTGACAGATGCAAATCGCACCAAATTGTTTGTAATAGGTTGCACAAGGGTCATCCAAAAGAACCATTTGCGTTGAAGAGATGCACAAATCCTGCTCTCACTTTGCATCATGTCGTCCCAAGGTCGACGGGCGGGGGGGGGCGGGAGGACGGCAGCTGGTGGCACTAAGTGGTAGCGTTCAGCGGCGGTGTCCCATGCCGCTGAGGGGGGCGCGCACACGAAGAGGAAAGTGGCCGGCCATGGAAGTTAAAGGGCTCGCTTCCTAGTGAGCCTGCGTAGCGTATAGCTCGCATGCTTCTTGGTGAGCCTGCACATTCGAGGATAGATTGCACTCCTCTCGGTCGGCCTGCGCACCGGACTGCGCTCGCACGCCTCCCATTCAGTCAAGGTCAAGCAGCTATCCGCATGGCACCTCCTACAACCATTAAAACCAAGAAACGTGGTGTAATGTGAATGGTTAATTGAACGCACACGGTTTGTATTATACAAATGTTTGAGATATTAAAGTGACAGCTATTTTTTTAAATGCCTTTGTTGGCTGTGATTATTTGAGTGCGCCTTCTCTCAAAATGGACATGAAAAATACCACATCGTGTCGAGTGCCATTCCATGATAGCATGTCAAGTTTCATGAATTTCAGACGAGCTTTGGATCTACTAGAATTTAAAAACCAGGCATCTCAATATTTTGCCGGCAATCAACGGTGCCCTGGTGTTTGAAATTCATTCCCATTTCTTGCATGGGACCTAAGCATGCACCCAAGGACATAGATTTGATTCTTCAACCAATTTATATGCACTAGAGCATGTGCATGTAGTTCAAATTTGAATTATGCACATAAATGCATTGAAAACTCAGTTAATGCATAAAAATGTCGAAACGAACCCCGAAAAATCACAAAAATTGACACAACACTCCGGTTGTTCTATGTTGACATGAGAAAAATTTTGGAAACAATAAGAGGCCATGGATATCGTTTCGTCCCCAAAGGTGGGACGTTCCCTACCGAAACCAACATGTTTGTTGGGAGAAGCTCTGGTTTGTGAGAAGCATATACCCAAACCTGCCCCAAAAGGGACAAAAATTTTACCATGGCATGTTGATGCCGCTCCATGAAAGCATGGCATGTTTCATGAATTTCAGATGAGTTTTGGATTTACTATAATTTAAAAACCAGGCATCTTAATGTTTTGCCGGCAATCAACGGGGCCCTGGTGCTTGAAATTCATTCCCATTTCTTGCATGGGACCTAAGCATGCACCTGAGGACATAGATTTGATTTTTCAACCAATTTATATGCACTGGAGCATGTGCATGTAGTTCAAATTTGAATTATGCACATAAATGCATTGAAAACTCAGTTAATGCACAAAAATGTCCAAATGAACCCTTAAAAATCACAAAAATTGACACAACACTCCGGTTGTTCTATGTTGACACAAGAAAAAATTTGGAAGCAATAAGAGGCAATGGATATCGTTCGACCCCAAAGGTGGGACGTTCCCTACCCAAACCATCATGCTTGTTGCGAGAAGCTCTGGTTTGTGAGAAGCATATACCCAAACCTGCCCGAAATGGGACAAAAATTTTACCACGACATGTTGATGTCGCTCCATGGTAGCATGCCAAGTTTCATCAATTTCAAACGAGTTTTGGATTTACTAGAATTTAATAACTAGACATCTCAATGTTTTGCCGGCAATCAACGGTGCCCTGGTTTTAAAAATTCATTCCCATTTCTTGCATGGAACCTAAGCATGCACCCAAGGACATATATTTGTTTTTTCAACCAATTTATATGCACTGGAGCATGTGCATGTAGTTTAAATTTGAATTATGCACATAAATGCATTGAAAACTCAATTAATGCATAAAAATGTCCAAACAAACCTCGAAAAATCACAAAAAATGACACAACACTCCTGTTGTTCTATGTTGACACGGGAAAATTTTTGGAAGCAATAAGAGGCACTGGATATCGTTTCGTCCCCAAAGGTGGGACGTTCCCTACCCAAACCATCATTCTTGTTGTGAGAAGCTCTGGTTTGTGAGCAGCATATACCCAAACCAGCCACAACTAGGACAAAAAATTTACCACGGCATCTTGATGCCGCTCCATGATAGCATGCCAAGTTTCATGAATTTCAGACGAGTTTTCGATTTACTAGAATTTAAAAATCAGGCATCTCAATGTTTTGCCAGCAATCAACGGTGCCCTGGTGTTTGAAATTCATTCCCATTTCTTGCATGGGACCTAAGTATGCACCCAAGGAGACAGATATGATTTTTCATCCAATTTATATGGACCGGAGCATGTGCTTGTAGTTCAAATTTGAATTATGCACATAAATGCATTGAAAACTCAGTTAATGCATAAAAATGTCCAAACGAACCCTGAAAAATCACAAAAATTGACACAACACTCCTGTTGTTCTATGTTGACACGAGAAATTTTTTGGAAGTAATAAGAGGCAATGGACATCATTTCGTCCACAAAGGTGGAACGTTCCCTACCCAAACCATCATGTTTGTTGTGAGAAGCTCTGGTTTGTGAGAAGCATATACGCAAACCAGCCCCAAATGGGACAAAAATTATAGCACGACATGTTGATGCCGCTCTATGATAGGATGCTAAGTTTCATGAATTTCAGACGAGTTTTGGATTTACTAGAATTTAAAAACCAGGTATCTCATTGTTTGCGGCCGAGTGATGGTGGCAGTGCGTTTGACATTCATTCCCATTTCTTGCATGGGACCTAAGCAGGCAACCAAGGACACATATTTGAATTTTCAACTAATTTATATGCATTAGAGCATGTGCCTACAGTTCAAATTTGAATTATGCACATGAATGCACAGAAAACTCAGTTAATGTGTAAGAATGTCCAAGTGAACCCCCCAAAACCCCAAAAATTGACACAACACTCATGTTGTTCTATGTTGACACTAGGAAAAATTTTGAAATTGAGAAGAGGCAACGGATATCATTTCGTCTAGAAAGGTGAAACGTTGCCTACTGAAACCATCACACTTGTTATGTGAGAACCTCTAGTTTATGAGAAGCTTATACCCAAACCTGCCCCAAATGGGACACATTTTTTACCAGGGCATGTTGATGCCGCTCCATGATAGCATGCCAAGTTTCATGAATTTCAGACGAATTTTGGATTTACTAGAATTACAAAAGCAAGTACGTTGACGTTTGCCGGAGAGCCACGGTGCTGTGGTGTTCGAATTTCATCCCCATTTCTTGCATAGGAGATAAGCATAAACCCATGGACACATATATGATTTTACAACCCATGTTGGTGCACCGGAGCATGTGCATGTACTTTAATTTTCAATTGTGCAACTGAAATGGCTAGAAAACAGATTTAATGTATAAAATGTTCAAACGAACCCTGAATAATTCCAATTCTTATACGACACACATATAGTTGCATGTTCACTCCAGATAAAGGGTCTACCAATTCAAACACCGTCCATTGCCGCTGTAACCCCATTATGTAATTCAAATCAAGATGAAAAAATAAGTAGATCACACACAATTTATTATCACCAACCGTGTGAGATGCAACACAAAATATCCTGGAGCACCGTCGGTGTATCATACGCTTATGGCTTACGGGAGAAGGTGCTTCGGCTACAATCCACAGCCGGCGTCTCAAGCATACTAGCTCGCTCCCCAAATATCATTTCACTGTTCAATCATTGTCTGTGAAAGATGGGCCCGTGGACCTGCATCATGAGGGCATCTTAGGTGGCCCACTCCGGTGAGAGCGCAGCCACAGCCGCCATGCGCATGCTAACAAGTTTCGTGAGCGCGGCCACAATCTGCGACCGGGCGGCCATGGCAGCCCAAACGGCCGCAGTTGCTTCTCAGGTGGCAGCAGCAACATCTGGCTCAGGGATAACAACTGGCGAGAGTGGGACATCAGCTATCCGTTCTGCAACACCGACCTTAGCCCCGATGGAGGCCGCCCACGCCCAGCTCCTGGCGGTCACCGCACAAATCTAATGAAGGTTCTCCGAAAATGGTCGGCAACCCACGACCGAAGAGCTGGCAATCGCCGAGAGCGTTCAAGCAGCTGTCCGTTCCTCCACCGCATTCCTTGTGACAACGGAGCCCGTCCAAGCCCGGATCGCGTCCGCCCACGCCCAGCTCATGGCGGCTTTTTCCAAAGAGATGGCGGACACGGGTGGCGAGATGCTTGCCGAGTATGGTGTGATGGATGCCATGGAGCCCCTTCCCTAGGAGACCATCAGGCGCGAGCTGGACATGGAAGTGGCGGCAGAGATCGACGAGCACCAGCCATAGTAGTAGTCTTTGTTTTGTTTAATTAAAAGCGTTGGTCTTTAATTTGTTAGAGTAATGTCTAGGTCAGCTAGCTTTGTTTAATTGCTGAACTTGCTCGATTAAGAAGTTAGTCTCCTTTGTGTACCCAAATTATGCATTGACGTGGATGACCACTGTAACCTGGGAAATTCAAACCGAATTTTTTGACGTTTAAACTCATCACACAAGGGTTAAGCTATCTGAATCATTTGTGATGTTCGCATATCATACAAAGTTCTGAATAAGGGACCATGTCTGATGACACTTTGCACGCTAGTTTTTTCGCTGAAGCGATTCCAAATTTTCGGCTTCCGCGGTAATATCTACCTCCCCGCCCCCTCCCCTTTACCAAAAGCCACATTTCCCCTGTTTCCGCCTTCCTTTCCAAGTTGAAACCTTCACTCCTTGCTTGCAGCGCCGCCTCCTTGTCGGCAACCCTCCTGCATGCTGCTCGGCCTCGTCTATCCAGGCAGGTAATCTACACCCGACCCACATCCACCTCCTCCTTTCACATCCCACATGCCCCGACCGCCGGCGCGAGCACGACACCTTCCTCCCAAATCACAGATCCCTCCACCAAATAAGTGTGGCCCTAAGCCATGGTGCACGCAGTATAGCCAGGAGCTCAAGGAGCATTTGGCAGCGGAGAAGAAAATCGCGGCCGCACGCGCGGATGAGGTCATGATGGCTGCCATTTGTGCCGACCCCCAGCTCTTTGAGGAGCACCTTGCTTTTTGCTAGCAACGCAAGTTAAGCATGCTCGGTTTACCCGTTGCGTGTGCTGCTCCTGCATTTCCTTCACAAATTCTTATGAATTGTGCTATCTAATTTTAACATGCAATCTGTTGCTCTAGAGTATATGTTCTATATGTTGTGCAGTGTGGTGCTCCCTTATTAACTGTTTTGGTAATTAGTTGTCGTCTTCAGTTAACTGTTTTGTTCAATTCTACAAATGTGATGTTCAATTCTTCGGGCTGCAATTTTGTATTGTCTTTACAAAATACATGAGAAATGAATACAATTGCTATATTTCCAAGTTGTCAAGCATGCTTGGTTTGGTTATACATTGTGCAATATGGTGCTCAGTTAACATTTGGTTGATTTGTGTTGTGGTGTTTAGTTATGTCACAGCCCCAGAGTTGTTTGTAGATAGTGGCATCTGCATCCATGCATCATGTTTGATTTCAAAGGAAATCTGAAGTGGGGGATGACCAAGCCCTAGCACTAAAGCAATTCAAATAGGTTCAACTAAGAAAATATTTTTTCAATGAATCCAAATGGCCTTCAAAAATGTTCACCATTTTTGGGAAATGCTGGAAACAGTAACCAGAGATATTGCACATTTTTCCATGACATTTGGATTATTGAATTAACTCATATTGTATTTGAATTGGGGCATTTAAATCCTATAAACATTTTTAAATGCTCTAATAATTCTGAAACTAGTTTTGGGTTGTTAGGAACAATCCCAAAAGAGCCCACAATTATTTTCAGGATTTTTGAAAACGTTTTGGTATTTTTAATAAAGCCCAACAGTTGCAGGAAAATTAGAAAACAGAAAACAAATTAGTAAACAGAGAGAGAGAGGGTCACCTGGGCCACTTACCTGGCGGCCCATCTGCACTGGCCCAGCTGACTGGCGCTGCCAGTCGTCGTCTCCACCGCGCCAGAAGGCACCGAGCGTGTGCTCGCCGTGCGCACACACGCGCCCGTGCCACCTCCTGCCTGCTAGCTTGCGTGGCGCCGCGGACAGACCCGCGAGAGCCGTCTGGATCGCTCCGACCGCCCCGCCACTCTCTCCCCCCCCCGTCCTCACCCTCTCCCCTGGATCTCTCTCTCTCGCGCCCGACAGCT
>NC_057806.1:489861427-489862458 GCF_018294505.1 Triticum aestivum
TTCCCGGGAACCCAGAGCACCTACCCACTCCTCCCCCCGTGCCCCAAAACGCCGTGTCCGAGCGTGCCCGAGCTCCGGCCGCCGCATAGCTCGCCGCCGGCGTCGATTCCGACCGCCCCGAGCTCAAGTCCCTCCACCAAGAGCCTCAGCCCATCCCCAGCTCCCCGTAGGTACCCTCCCCGACCCTTTTGGTGGCCGGAACAGCGAATTGCACTTGCGCCGCCGCGTCGGGCTCGCCGGCGGCTAAACGCCGGCGCCCGCTGACCCGCTGACCGGCGTGGGTTGACCCACTGCCCGGTTTGACCCCCCCCCTCTCCCCACTGACATGCGGGCCCCGCCCGGCTAACTAATCCAGTTTAGATTTAAACTAATTTAACTTAACCTAGGTTAGTGCTAATTAACTAGGTTAGATTAGATAGTCACTGACGTGTGGCCCCCACACGTCAGGTTTGACCTGGGGCGCCCTGTTGACCTGCTGACGTCAAGGTGATGACATGCTGACGCCATAATTCATTTTCTGGAATTATTTTAATTCTAAATAATGAGAAAATTCCAGAAAATTGTAAAAACTTCTAAAAATCATAGAAATTCAACCGTAACTCCAAATTAAATAATTTATATATGAAAAATTATCAGAAAAATTCAAGGAATCCATCTGTACCATTTTCATGCATGTTAGAACAACTTATCACTACTGTTTAGGGCAAATGAAGTGAATGGCATTTGAATAATCACATATGGAGTTTGAATTTGAATTTTATATTCAAACCAACTTCATTTAATCTGTTGCTAGTTGCATTAGCTCAAACACATTCATTTTGCCATGTCATGATCATGCATCATATTGTGCATTGCATTGATTGTGTTCCTTTCTGTGTTGCCGGTATTTGTCCCCTCTCGATAGACGTGATACCGATGATGTGATCGTTGACACTGATGAAGACTCAATGTTATCTTCAGAAGTGCCAGGCAAGCAAAACCCCCTTGTTCATTCCGATACAATCCTACTCTCTCGCTCCTGCTCTCTTTTA
>NC_057806.1:489862468-489877002 GCF_018294505.1 Triticum aestivum
AATATTAGTTAGTTATTAGACACTGACCAGTGGGCCCAACCCCCCCCCTAATCTTTTAATTAAACTGAATAAACCCCTGTTAACCCCCTGTCACTGACCAGTGGGCCCCACTGGTCAGGTTTGACCCGGACCAGCCCCTGTTGACTATGCTGAGGTCAGCATGACCTAGTGCTGACGCAATAATTCCTTTCTGGAATTTAGATAATTATTAAATGATTTATAAATTTCAGAAAATGCCTAAAACTTCCAAAATTCATAGAAAATTAACCGTAACTCCAAATTTAATAAATTATATATGAAAAATTATCAGAAAAATTCAAGGAATCCACCTGTACCATTTTCATGCATGTTAGAGCAACTTATAGGTGCTGTTTAGCACAAATCAATTAAAGGGCATTTATTTAATCACACATGGAGTTTGAATTTGAATTTTATATTCAAACCAACTCCATTTAACATGCTGCTAGTTGCATTAGCTCAAAACACATTCATATTGCCATGTCATAGCATGCATCATACTGTGCATTGCATTGATCGTGTTTCTTCTGTGTTTGCCGGTGCTGTTCCCCCTCGGTAGACGTTGTACCGATGATGTGATCGTTGACACTGATGAAGACTCAATGTTATCTTCAGAAGTGCCAGGCAAGCAAAACCCCCTTGTTCATTCCGATACAATCCTACTCTCTCGCTCCTGCTCTCTTTTACTGCATTAGGACAACAACGATTCATCTGCTACTTGCTGCGGTAGCTGAACCCCTTTATCCTTTGCATGACCTGTCATTCCACAGTAAATAGATGAAACCCACTAGCATGAGTAGGGGTTGTTTGAGCCCTGATGTGCCTACTCATTCATGTTTGCTTGTCATGCCTGCTACTGCTTAGAGTTGAGTCAGGTCTGGTTCATCGGGGATGAATCAGAGGCGTGTGAACATATCCTACTGTGTGAGAGCTAAGTGTGTGAACACGATTTGGTAAAGGTAGCGGTGAGAGGCCATGTAGGAGTACATGGTGGGTTGTCTCATTGCAGCCGTCCTCAGGAACTGAGTTCTGTGTTTGTGATCCATGATTCAGCTACTACCACGCATTGGGCCCGAAACCAATGGACCCTCTCGGCTTCTTAATCACCCTTGTCCTCTGTCCAGGAGTTGCAAGTAGTTTCTGGTGTTTGTAGTATGCTGGAGGCCGTGGACAGCGCTGACCGTAGGGGTGGGCTGTGATGCGGTAGGCACGTGGCCGGGTAAACCGGGCACCCGTTTGGTGTCACGGAACCCTGTACACATCGTTTGGGGCTGTGAGCGAAACTCCGGCCGGATCTCCTCATGGATGGAACCCGAATAGGCGATAAACCTGGACTAGAGACTTGAGTGTTTAGGTAGGCCGTGGCTGACACCCACGTTGGGCTTCCGCTTGAAGGTTGCCGAGTACATGTCGTGTAAACGGCGGTAAGTGGTGAGAGCGTGTGTGAAGAAGTACACCCCTGCAGGGTTAATATGATCTATTCGAATAGTCGTGTCCACGGAAAAGGACCTCTGGGTTGCTTATATCAGTTCATAGACAAGTGAAAGTGGATACTCTAAAATACGCAAGATAAGCGTGAGTGCTATGGATGGCGTTCTCGTAGGGAGACGGGAGCGGATCCATAGTGGTGTATTGATATGGTGAATATGTGGACTCGTGTGCGCCACCTCAAAAGTTACTCGCAGTCGTAGTTCAGGATAGCCACCGAGTCAAAGCTGGCTTGCTGCAGTTAAACCCCACCCCCCTTTGTTGATAATGATGCATATGTAGATAGATCTGATGTAAGTCTTGCTGGGTACATTTGTACTCACGTTTGCCTATTTTATGTTTTTGCAGAGAGACTTCAGTCTCGCTAGTAGTTTCACGTGGACTTCGACGTTTAGCTTGATACCTCAGCTACGATCTTGTGCCCTCGGCAGGATCTGATAGATAGTCAAGCTTCTCAGCCTTTTTCATTTATAGTTGTCTGTACTCAGACATGATAGCTTCCGCTTGTGCTTTGACTTGTATGCTCTGAGTGTTGGGTCATGAGACCCATGTTTGTAATATCTCGCTCCTCGGAGCCTATTGAGTAAACTACTTGAGTCGTAGAGTCATTTTGTGATGCCATGTTGTATTGCACATATCGAGCATGTTGTGTGTATGTTATTGAAATGCTTGATATGTGTGGGATCTGACCATCTAGTTGTTTATCTTTAGTAGCCTCTCTTACCGGGAAATGTCTCCTAGTGTTTCCACTGAGCCATGGTAGCTTGCTACTGCTCCGGAACACTTAGGCTGGCCGGCATGTGTCCTTCTTCGTTCCTGTGTCTGTCCCTTCGGGGAAATGTCACGCGATGAATACCGGAGTCCTGTTAGCCTGCTACAGCCCGGTTCACCGGAGTCCTGCTAGCCCAGTGCTACAGCCTGGATTCACTCGCTGATGACCGACACGTTCGATGCTGGGTCATGGATGCCTGTCCCTGTAAGTCTGTGCCACTTTGGGTTTACGACTAGCCATGTCAGCCCGGGCTCCTTATCATATGGGTGCTAGCGACACTATCATATACGTGTGCCAAAAGACGCAAACGGTCCCGGGCAAAGGTAAGGCGACACCCGTGGGAATACCGTGCGTGAGGCCGCAAAGTGATATGAGGTGTTACATGCTAGACCTATGTGGCATCGAGTCAGGGTCCTGACAAGTTAACTGTTTGGTTCAATTCTATAATGCGATGTTTAATAGTTGTTGGTGGATTCTGTTATTGTATACCATGTGAGGAATAAATTGAATTTGGTTGTAGTAAATACTTAACCTGATGACTAACTACCTTATATGTGTTGCAGGGAAACAATAGGAAGCACTGAGGATTACAATCGAGGTTAGCACGTGCATGGTCCGTTGTCTAATAGCACATTATTGTGCAATTGCAGGAACCATTCTAATATTTTGGTTTTTAACAATTTGGTCTTGCACATGTAGGTCCTGCTGTCAGAGGTTTTGACCCAATGTTCGACCCTTTTGCATATGGGGATATCAATCAAATCAAGATACTCAGAAAGATTGTTAGGCTAAAGAAATTAGCGACAAAAAACAACAAGATCTTTGTCTGCACAATGAAGAAGACATTAGTTCACTCCAAGATGGTACTAACTATTATACCTTGCCTTTTTTATTCCTTTGCCCCATTTCCAATATAGAGAAGATATTTATGCACATCCTTGTTTTCAGGCCTTTCCAAAGCAGTTCACTGATGATTACCTCTCAATCCACCTCTATGGTCAGGAGGAGAGGAAGGTTTTCATACAACACCCACTGTTCAATATTGAAGTGTTCCTGAAGAGGACGAAGGACGGACGGTCAATCATCCACGGGCACTGGCCTAAAGCTTCAAAGATCATCAACATGAATGAAGGCTCAATATTCGCCTTCCGCTTCAGCAGTTTTCCAGATGAGATGCATCTGTCTATATACCATCTATGATGCTAATTTTGAAAGGTTCTACATGTTGCATGTGAAACTTGGTGCTGGTGCAGTTGTGTAATGGGGTAGCTGAGTGCTGAAGCTATATCATGTTGTACTTTGATGTATTTCAATTATGAAATTCTGGATCCTTAATATGGAAATGAAATATATTATGTGCTTAATATGAATTTCAATTAGATTAATAAATGGATTATTAATAATAGGGCAATTAGCCTTCTAATGGCGAATTAGCCTACTAATTGGGTTTTGCTATTGCAAACGGTTGTTGAAAAAATACCATGGGCGATGACCTCAGGCAACGCACATAGTTTCTAGGAATAAACCGTGTTGGATCAATGAACAATCACACCCGACTTTCTCTTGAAAACTGTTTGTGTTAGGCCAACTTGCGCAAAAGTTTACCACATAAAAACTGTGTGTGATGGACAACCTTTGACACATAGTTTCTTCTACGGAGCGTGTGTGATACATTCAATAACGCAAACGACTTAACAGGAAAAATTGTGTGTGATATACCAGTGAACGGAAACGTTTTCCTTGGAGCAACTATGTGGGATGTACATATGAATGAAAACATTTAGCGGGGATTGACTGTGTGGGATGTACTTGCGACCAGAAACAATTTCATCGTATAATTACTGTACGTATTTTCGTATTTGAGCACTCGTTGGTCGCACACGACCTCATTTTGCCGAGCGTATGAGCCAGGAGGGCATATCCCTGACGGTTTTTGGGTCATGTGGGAAGGACACCCTATCGCCCACACTCACTTGACGATGGTTCCAAATGTCATCGCGGAAAGGGGTTAAAACCCGTTTGTTTGGGACCGATGCGTACCAGTGCAAATATACCCACGGGGCATTATAGTTCGGCACCAGTGATAATAAATCGTACACAAACAACAAATTACATACAATGGACAAATCAAGATCATACATTATGGACATGCATCAACAGAACATACCATTTGGACTATAATCTCTTCAGAAAATAGGATTGGTCGGATTCAGATAGCACAAATTTGAGTCTGCAAAGTCTCCAATTCCTTCATGGTTACCTCAGTGTCTTGTTTCATTTTTTGACTCGTGCATCTAATACATGCATGTCCAGTCTCAACTTGTTGATTATACATTCAGAATCAAGTACACGTTGTCTTGCCACCTCTAGTTGATGCTTGAGAACATCAGCACATTCCAATTCCAATCCATAATCATTCGGTGACGGCCATGCCGCACTGCTCGCTGATCTTTGTGTTGATGTTACTTCATCCTAAAATGTTTCTGTAAGTACACATGACTAGGGCAAAAATATAGTTACAATAGTGAAGCGAGCAAGACAGACTATTTTGTACATGGCAAAATAGGACTAACAATAATGCTACACGTCATGAAGCATAAGCAGGTGATATTTTAAAAATTATAAAAATGGTAGACTGTGCAGCCTGCATACAGAAATTTCTCTTAGCTCACCAGAGGAGCATGATGTTGGGGCCAAATCCAAAACACAGACAAGTTACAAATTTAGACAGCACATTGCTTATAAGTAAGCAAGTAGTTGCCATTTTGTAGCTCAATTAAAGTCTTAGGGAGCATAATAAACATCAAAGGGATTCGTACAAACCTATTACAACAAGAAAAACTATGTAATCATTAGCCTAGTATAAACTAGATTGCGAGCCTCATGCAGTAATAGTTGGTTAATAGACTTCAAAGCTTTAGGCACACTTTGCCAGAGTAATTAAATGTAAGGCCTTTAATTATGTCAACTAATAGTTATACCAGTACCCAACATCAGGCATCATTATTTGGGCATCTCATTAACTGAGGACAAATAAAGCAATTGAAGAGAACAAATTAACTTTGCCTGAAACAAACAAGGAATTGAACTGTTGAGCTGGATATAGTGACTTACCTTAACTGGTTGAACAGGCTTTGCGCTGCTCCTACTTCTCTTGCAAGGATCCTTCCTAACATCTTGTACTTGGAAATACCTAAAATCTTGTACTTGGAAATCCTCAATCTTATCTTCATTGCACCCCCTCTGCAAGGTGACACAAACTAGTTACTCGTCACCTTGGAAGATAGATATGCGTACTTTCCAGTCGTTGAACAACACAAAAGGATGAGATTATAACAAAACAACACCACAAAATGAAACACGCCACATATCTTGCACTTGCACACAATGGAATGAGCATTTACTATGTGTGCACTATCTAAAAACTAGGCATACCTTCAAACGAGATCTCCGGGTACTTTTGGAGAGCCTACTTTAGTGTACAACCAAACCTTTATGTCACCTATGAGTTAGACAAGCCCCAACTACAGGAGCCCTTAGTGTTTAAATCACTGACATGCTTTGTTAGAGTGTTAGGTCAAGAACAACAAGTAATCAAAGCAAACAGTCCTGGTATGGCTGGCTGATGCAAACAAGAAATTGAATAGATGTGTGAGCAAATCTTACATACTCCCTCCATGCACCTATATAGGGCCTAATCGTTTTTCGAGGCTAACTCATAATAATTGTCCCTAAGAAACTTGGCCAATAGAACTGACATACAAATAACATGTCACGATGATTGCAATGGAGGAGTAACTTACCATATTACACTGTATAGGCTCATCGTTGCCTCTCCTTTTTTGCGATGTTCCATGAAATTGCCACATAAATCTTGTACTTTTTCATTGTGTAACCCTATCTGCAAGTTGACATGGCTAATTTCAGACATCTCTACTTGATAATACATTGCATATCCCTGGCGCATATTTAAACCATCAATTAACTATTGTGTGTGTAGCATAAACTAGCCATGACTCTGTGTGCTGGACTAGCAGGCACTATAAGGGAGCCTAATGTAGTGCATTGGAATTCCTACATGCCACCTATGATTTTGTGTAATGTACTACCTCTGTTCCTAATTATATGTCTTGGTAAATATTCCAGTATGGACCACATACAGATGTATTTAGATGCATTTTCGAGTATAGATTCACTCATTTTGCTCCGTATGTAGCCTATAGTGGAATCTCTAGAAAGACTTATATTTAGGAACAGAGGTACGAGGTAGTATCATGTATGACATCTACATATCTAATTTAGCAGCCAGTAGTAGAAATAATTGTCTGCAGAAAGGGATTACTGGTCGAAAATCCTAGCAAAGCACGCTGGCAGGCACACAACAATATAAGAGAGAGAGAGAGAGAGAGACGAACTTACAAGATCATAGCAATGCCTCAGTCCAGGATTTTGGTTGGCCAAGTTGTTAGATTCAGAAGAAATATCGTCCTTGTAGTTTTTGCCAGCTGCATAATAGGTAATAGTGATCTGTTAGTATATTTGAAGTACATCGGGCAGGTGATGCTGGATGGGTTTAAAGGTGACAAGTACCTAGGCCGTGGCGGGTGCTTGGCATCTTTCTAGATGGTGGGAATCAGGTTAGAAACGTCAAGGGTGATGACGTTGCGTTGGCTGTCGATGTCCGGCAAGGAGATCTAGAACCGCCGAGTAGGGTGTTTGTGGAGTGGCTCCGGTAGGGTGAATTACGGTGTGGGCGAAGCGGATCTGTAGACTTGGACGAGGGCGTCGGTGAAGCTGCTCCCGTGGTTGGGTTAAGGATGGTGTCAACGATGCGGATCTGTGGCCTTGGACGGGGCATCAGGAGCTACTCCGGTAGGTTGTATGAGGGTGAGACGAAGCGGAACTGAGGCCATGGACTTGTGAGTTGGTAATGCGGCCCCGGTAGGGTTGAGAATGGTATAAGCGAAGCTACTCCGATAAGGTTGACGATGGTGTCGGCGAAGCAGCTCTCGTAGGGTTGAGGAAGTTGTCGACGAAGAGGATCAGAGGCCGTCGACGGGGGCGTCGGTGGGGCGGCTCCGGGGGGTGTGGACGAACCGTCTCCGGTGGGGAGTACGAATGAGCCACTGCAGATACGCTGCAGTTGATGAGAGTACCGGCGAAGCAGATCTGGCGCCGTGGACAAGACGGACACTGAATGGGTTGTGGTACAGTGGTGGATGAGCAGTCTACTTGTTCCTACGGGAGGTGGGAGGGGTAGATGCGGCCGCAGAAGCAGATCCGGTGAGGTGGACGCCGCTGACAGTGAATGGGCTCTGGTACGCCGGTGGATTAGTAGTCTAGGGTTTTGAGAGGGAAGGGGTAGAAAAGCCGATGAAGTACGGATGGTGTGATGTAAGATGCCCTGGTGCTGTGGAGTTAGTCATTTTTGCGAGAGGGGGAGAGGAAATGGGGGTGCCGTGTGGTGGGGGGAACCGAAAGTTACCAAAGCAGCCCCGGCCTATTATGTAGATGAGGGTGGTATTGTAATTGTTGTGCTCCGTGCACCAAGGACAAAAGGGAAATTTCACATGCTAATTACTAGGTGGCAGAAATTTTAGAAGGAGGCGGGAGATTTTGCTGCCCGCGGGATCGTTTGTATCCAGTTTCAACTAATTTTGGACCGTGCTAGCAGGAAGGTCATGCAAGACTATGTACACAGGCCACATGTCAGCAGTTAATAACTGGTGTGAAGTCCACCCCAGAAAAAAGACAATAACTCGGGACGAGGCAGTCGGCGTCCTGGGAACGGGGGTACCCAGACTTGCCTGCCTGCAGCCCAGGGCGTGGCTCATCCAGTGGCCTGGTAAGGCCCATCTTCACCAGCAACCACTCTAGACCCTCACGAGTGGCCAAGCCTCATGAGGCGGATGACACCAAGACCTCCTCTGGGGCGGCCTCGCCAGCATGTCTCCCGAGGAGCGGAGATATCTATGCAAGGGGTACCTCACGAGGTTCACGTGACGTGGGCCATGAAGTCCAAGGCCAGGCGGGCACCAGCGGGCGTATGGTGCCAGTTTCCTCTTTGATGCTAAAGAGGCAAGCACAGGCGAGGAGTCACGAGGCATCAGGCAAAGGTTTCCATATTGGTGCCACAAGACTAAGACCAGCAGGACGGTAGGACGGAGGTCACCGTGGAGCCCACCTTGGCGTCACCACTAGAGGCTTTGGTAGGCGAAGACCACCTTTTGTCAGGATAATTTGTACTAGTTGTCCCCCTTCGAAATTGGCCGTTGTGGGATTCCTTCCTGCCTAAACATTTGGGAAGAGGACACGGGCCTCTATAAATAGGGCTAGCCACCACCATAGTGAGGGATCGACTCATCTTGGATCGGATCCACTCCACCAAGGCCACATCACCAGCTCATCGAGCACAAGAACACCTCTCCTCAGGAGGTTGTTCATCCTTTGTACTAGTTCATCCTCAATCCACGAGGTAGTCCACCACACCACACTGGAGTAGGGTATTACACCACAACGGTGGCCCGAACCACTATAAACTCTCGTGTCTCTTGTTCCTTGTGTTCAGCGAGCTAGGCCTAGAGATCATTGCGAGATTGAGCGAGAGATAGAGAGAGAGAGAGAGAGATCTTCGTCCGCACCCCAGTGTTCGAACTTCAAGGGTTTGCCAGAACCCACGATCCGACATTTGGCGCGTCGGGTAGGCGCACGCTGAAGCTTCGCCTATCCGCTTGCTTCGTCTAGCTCGATGGCCAATGCCATCCACCCAATTAGGCCAGCGGGCGCGTGCAGATGCGCTGCGGGTGTCCATGCCTTCACCCACACTTTGCGGCAGGAACAGTGGCCACGCAAGTTAAAGCTGGAGATGCCGCCCCACTACGACTGCGCGGTGGATCCGACGGCTTTCCTGTAGGCGTATGAGGAGGCCATCCTCAAAGACAGAGGCGACAACCAGGTCATGGCCAACTGGTTCCTCCTGGCCCTGGCCAGTGTGCCACGCGCCTGGCTGCTCAGCCTACTAGGATCTTCGGTGGCCTCTTGGGAGGACCTGCGCCACCTCTTCATTGCATGCTTCGAGGCACAGGCGCCTCTTGCCGTTGCAGCCCTCCTCGGTGGTTTGCGGGTGCCACCATAGATCGCCACGTCAAGCAGTTCTTCCGCTAGGTGGGCGCTGCCGGCTTGCAGCCAGGGGCTCCCCCGGGATGGGCGGCGCCCCAGGACGACCTCACCTTCAGCTCGGAGGACCACCCAGCTATCACTATGGTCTCGGGCGCGCTCGCGATGTTGTGCACACCCACCATCGGCAACATGACGGTGACCAAGACCCTCATTGACAGCGGAGCCGGCCTCAATGTGCTCTTTGTGGAAGCCTTCGGCTTGCTTCATGTACCATACGGCAGGCTCTGCCCCACCAAGCCTTTCTCTGGGGTTGGCATCGGCTCCACCAGCCCCCTAGGGCAAATACGCCTCCCGCTCACCTTTGGTAGCCGCGACAACTACCGCACCGAGCTAATCGACTTCGACATCGCCCACATCGGCCTCCCGTACAACGCCATCCTCGAGTACCCTGCCCTGGCTCAGTTCATGGCAGCAACCCATCCAGCCTACAACCTCATGAAGATGTCGGGGAGCCGTGGCATGCACACTGTGTCAGGAGACACCAAGGAAGCCCTAACGGCTCTCAAGCTTGCCTCAGAGCCGTTGTGGCCGCACATCTAGCCAATGAGGCCGCCCCGAGGGCTAAGGAGGCCTCACCAGCAAAAAAGAAGCAGATGTTCACTCAAGATCGGGATGAAACCAAGCAAGTGCTCGTTGAGGAAGACGGGGCCTCGAGAGCCACTTTCACCATAGGCGCCAACCTCGACCCCGACCAAGAAGAGGCGCTAGTCAGGTTCTTGCGTGCGAACAAGGAGGTATTCGCCTAGGAGCCCAAGAAGCTAGTGGGAGTCCCAAGGGGAGTAATCGAGAATCACTTAAGGGTGTGCCCCAATGTGCGCCCTGTGAAGCAGAAGGCACGACGGTAGTCCATAGAAAAGAAGTCTTTCATCATCCGGGAAACCCACAAGCTACAAGCTGCGGGCGTCATCCGCGAGGCCCGGTACCTAGAATGGCTGGCAAACCCCGTTGTTGTGCCCAACAAAGGTGGGAAGGAATGCATGTGCGTCGTCATCACCAACCTCAACATAGCCTGCGCTCAAGACCCGTTCCCACTTCCGCGCATCGATCAGATCGTCGACTCCACCGCCGAATGCGGCCTGCTGTGTTTTCTAGATGCCTTCTCGGGTTATAACCAGATCAAGATGGCGGTGGAGGACGTGGAGAAGACGACCTTCCTAACCACATGCGGGGTATATTGCTACACCTGCAAGCCGTTCGGACTGCGCAACGCTGGGGCAACCTTCCAGCGTCTGATGCACATCGCCTTGGGCAAACGGCTCGAGAGGAATGCTGAGGCCTATATCGACGACATTGTGGTGAAATCTCGGGAGGCGAGGACCCTCATACAAGACCTGGAGTAAACTTCCGCCAGCCTGCGACAGGTGGACCTGCGGCTCAATCGAGAGAAGTGCGTGTTCGGTGCTCCTTCAGGCAAGCTGCTGGGTTTCCTCGTGTCACACATGGGGACGAGGCAAATCTGGAGAAGGTCAAGGCAATAGAAGACATGAGCCCACTCCAAACTCTCAAGGAAACGTAGAAGCTCGCGGGTTGCGTGACCTCATTGGGGCGCTTCATTTCCAAGATGGGAGAACGGGCCCTGCTGTTCTTCAAGATGATGATGAAGAAGAAGGGCCCGTTTGAGTGGACCCCAGAGGCTGACCTGGCATTTCAAGACCTATGGAGATATTTGACCAGCCCTCCGGTGATGGTCGCGCTTTGACCCCTCGAGCCCCTGGAGCTCTACCTGTCCGCCACGCCCCATTCAGCCAGCGCGGTGTTGGTGGCTGTCCAGGAGGAGCACCGGGCCAAAGAAACCCCATGTAACGCCGAACCTCCGGCCGAGGTGGAATGGCATCTGGACGACGCTGCTAAAGCCACGACGACGACTATGGACGAACGGACTCTACAAGAGGCCGTAGTGGGCAACCAAGCTCCTGAGGTCCCCGTACCTCGGGAGGCGCCGCAACCTCTAGAGGCCGCAGGCTCCACGAACGCTCCTTCCCTCGTCGAGCACCCAGTCAACTTCGTCAGCACGGTACTATGGGACGCAAGGGCATGATACCCCATGTCGCAGAAGCTCCTGCTCGCGCTCCTGGTGGCCTCACGCAAGCTGCGCCATTACTTCCAAGGACACCCAATTAAGGTCGTCTCGGCCTACCCACTTGAGAGGGTGCTCCGGATCCCCAACGCAGCCGGAAGAATCTTCGAGTGGAACATCGAGCTGCAAGCGTTTCAGCTGGAGCTCAGCACAACCAGGGTCATCAAGGGAGATGCACTCGCCGACTTTGTGGCAGAATGGACCGACACTCCGGAACCCGGAGCAGGCAAGAACTGATCCCTTTCACTAGGAAGTGAAGCGCCAGACAGATGGGTCATGTACTTCGGTAGCGCTTTCACATGCCATGGCGCGGGGGCTAGAGTCGTGCTCATCTCGCCCACTCAAGACAAACTCTACTACGCCGTGCAACTCCGCTTCCAGCGGGGTGAGAAGGTCTCCAACAACATCGCGGAGTACGGAGGTTTGATTACCGGCCTCAAGGATGAGGCGGCCTTGGGGGTGAAGCGCCTCACCATCAAGGGAGACTCTCAGCTCCTTGTCAACTTCTCCAACAAGGTATATGAGCCAAAGGACGAGCACATGGAGGCATACCTCGCGGAGGTATGCAAAATGGAGAAGCAATTCCTGGGCCTAGAACTGCAGCATGTGCCCCGTGGCACAAACAAGGAATCGGGCGATTTCGCCAAGCGGGCATCATGGCGACAACCCCAGGAGCCTGGCGTCTTCGAGGAGCGACTCTTTAAGCCTTCAACGGCCCCTCCACCTGGGGAGCCTACGCCATCTCGAGAAGAGCTCCCACCACCACCAACCTCAGGAGCTCCCGCATGTGGCCCGATCTCAGGAGCACACCTGCTCCTTGCGCTTGAAACTCAGGAGGTTTGCCGGACTGAAGAATTGAAGGCGTACCTGCCGCGGGGGACACTGCAGGAGAAAGAAGAGGAAGCGGAGTGCGTGGCCCGACAAGCTATGGCGTATTGCATCCAGGATGGTGAGTCATACAGGAAACGACCAAACGATGTTTCTTTGCGATGCATCTCCAGGAAGCATGGGGCGAGCTGCTAGCTGACATACACGGCGGGGACTGTGGGCATAACTCGTCGTCATGCACCTTGGTCGGCAAGGCGTTCTGCAGTGGATTATACTAGCCTAGGACACTCAGCGATGCAACCGAGCTGGTGAAATCCTGCGAGGCTTGCCAGTTCCATTCCAAGCAAGTCCACCAGCCTGGTCAGGGCCTCCAGACCATCCCACTCTCATGGTCGTTTGCGGTCTAGGGGTTGGATATCCTGGGCCCATTCCCTCAAGCGCTAGGGGGGCTACCGCTACCTCTACACCGCCATCGACAAGTTCACCAAATGGGCGGAGGTGGAAGCCGTCTGCACCATCCTAGCCGGGTTGGCAGTTAAGTTCATCAAGGGCCTAGTGAGCCGGTTTGAGGTTCCTAACCGCATCATCACCGATAACGGCTCGCAGTTCACTTGCAATCTCTTCAAGACATATTGTGCTAACCTTGGAACGCAGATTTGCTACGCTTCGGTAGCATACCCCAGGAGCAACGGCTAAGACCCCAGGAGCAACGACCAAGCCGAGCGCGCGAACACGGAGATCTTGAGCGGCCTCAAGACTAGGACCTTCAAGAAGAAGCTCGAGGCCTGTGGTAGGGGCTGGCACGACGAGCTCTAGTCCGTGTTGTTGTCCATCCGCACCACCACCACCAAGCCAACAGGTGAGACGCATTCTTCCTTGTCTATGGAGCAGAAGCGGTTCTCCCACACAAGGTTAGACATCGCTCCGTGCGGGTCATGGCGTTTGATGAGATGTAGCAGGACGCCATGCGGGGGATGGCCCTTGTGCTGGGGGAGGAACGCCGCCGTGAAGCCTTGCTTCGGGCAGCAAGGTACCAGCAGTCGCTGCGACGGTACCACTGTCGCAACGTCCGCTCCAGGACGCTTGAGGTGGGCGATCTTGTCCTGAGGCAGGTGCTCTCTAGGGAAGGGCTGCACAAGCACTCACCCATGTGGGAGGGCCCATTTAGGATTTCCCGTGTTTCCAAGCCTGGCGCCTCGCGCCTGGAGACACAGGATGGGATCCCCATGCAGAATGCCTGGAACATCGAGCGCCTCCAGAAGTTCTACCCATGAAGCAAGGCCCAGTGACTGTGAAGGTCTCCGCTCGTGACACTCTCACATAATAATGAGTAGCGTTGTACAAGCCCCAGAGGCTCTGTAGTGCCGCCCTCGGGCCTTGGGGGCTCCCTCCCACGTCCTAGTGGCAGCACTTAGGTCCGCACTGGTGAGAAGACTAGATTAGGTGCCGGATGCGGCTGTTCATTTGCTTTATGTAGTTGGTTTGCCCACTTTTATGGAATTTGGAGTTCTGGCGTTTCTCGATTGCTCGATTGAACCCTTTCTTAGCCCTACTTGCTCGCTTGGTTCTTTGTTTTGTGCCAGGGAGGGCGGCAGTTGCCCGATGCTCTCCCTCGCGTGCCTCGCGAGGGGGGGGGCTACATTGGGCAGGCATGTGCGCTCGCCTGGCCACGAACACACCTTGCCAAAACCCTATCGCTCCAGAGTTCCGGCTCCCCTGACCATTGCAAGGCACTCTCGACTGAGCTGGCATCTAGCACACCCTCCCTTAAGTCTGTGCCTCACGGGTACCACGGCGTGGTGCGCTGGGCCACGGTCATGAGGCCTCACACAAGGAAGGGCGAGGCACCTAACGGACGTCTTAGTGATTTCTGCAGCTCTGTGACGCCTCCTAAGGACAAAGACCCCCGAGCTAGCAACAAGTAGGGCTCACTAGGTGCTAGAGGGCGTACCCTCACGAGACAAGAGACTACCCTGGGCGCATCCAGCTAATTTACCCTTCTAAGTCTACACAGAGCACGAACGTTATAACACAACACAAGAGCGATAAACTTGGCACCAAGCAGCATAAGCATTGCAGTTCATTACACGCCCCCGTGGGGCCCCTTACTTCTTCTTGCAATACAGGAGGAAAGGAAAAGACGGGCAAAAGCGGCTCCTACGGCACGGATGC
>NC_057806.1:489877298-489880719 GCF_018294505.1 Triticum aestivum
CGGACTCAGCCGGAGCCCTCCTCGCGCTTCACCAGGGCATGACGACGGGACGGCCCGCCACCATCCTCGAAGCGAGCCCGATGATGTGGCGGCTGGTCGTAGCCACCATTGATGGAGCTTTCGTCATCGGAGGAGCTACCATCGCTGAACGAGCCGTGACAGTCACCAGGGGCAAGGCCACCCTCATCCTCGTCGCGGCCGTCGCCAAGGTCGAGTGCTTCGTCGCCCTCGCCGTCTTCAGAGCAGCACCTGGCGTGGAGACCATCTTCCCCGAACACCCTCACAAAGAGGGTCGTAGCCCGTCATATTTGAAGTGGAGGGTGCACCGCCTACCCAGGCCACAAGCGCGGACAAACATCTGCCAGCCATGGGCTAGGGCTATGTTGCCCGCGGCGGAGACCTCCACCGCAACCCACGAAGCCTTGCAGCAACAGTCGTCGGCCTGCAGCCAGAGGCCACCGGGACCCGAGGCTTGCAGCTCGACGGCAAAGGAGCACGTTAGCTGAAGCTAGGTGCCGGCCGGGTTCTCCGACCACACGACGAACTCTGGCAGCACCTCCATAGAGTGGAAGCTCGGCCAGGGAGGGCAGGCGACCATGGCGCGCCTCCCTTTGTGGACAGGACTACCACATCTTGGGCGGCTCCCGCCACACTAGGGGATGCCGCCCGCAGCCGCCAGGAACGGCTCCAGACCCCGAGAAAGTCCGCCTGCGCCCCCGAGCGGCCACGGCAGGAGTTGCGGCGTGCTTGTGGGGGCGGCCACGGCCACACTTGGGCAGCGGAGAGTCGGGCCCCTCCTGGCGCGCCATCCCCTTCTCCGCAGCCGTGAATCTCTTCGTCGGTGCCATGGGTGTCGCTGCAAGACGGTAAACCAAAGAGAAAGAAGAAGAAGCAAGTGGGACGGAGGAAGAGGTGAGCAACGGGGGCTCCGCCCCTTCCTCATTTATAGCCAGAGGGAGGCCAACCACCAGCCTCCATGATCTAAGGTAATGATGATTTTCTTCTGCATGCAGTAGGGTCTCGTCAAGTCGGGCTGTTGCCGAGGCAGCGTGGGGAACCGAAGACGCCCCCAACCTATTAATCTCCACGCGTCAATCGAGGCTGTAGGCTATCGGAGCCCGCGGTGCTCCGCACTTGCCGCTTGGCTTCGCCTCGAAGCCATGTCCGAGTGCGCCTTGGGCCCCGGGGCTACTATCGGCGTCCTAGGAATGAGGGTACCCAGACTTGCATGCCTGCGGCCTAGGGCATGGCTCATCCAGCAGCCTAGTACGGCCCATCTTCACCAACAACCACTCAAGACCCTCGCGAGGGGCCAAGCCTCGCAAGGCGGATGACACCAGGACCTCCTCCGGGGCGGCCTCGCCAGCCTGGCTCCTGTAATAGCCCCAAAATTGGGTTATCAATTTTTGTGATGTTATTCCTTCCTGACACTCATGTTTCATAAAAATTCTCCTGAGTTTGCTAAGGTGACTCTGAAAATTCTTGTCGTTTTCAACCTTTCGAAAACGTTGCTCATGTATTTGTCAGTGGGCAAGCCCTCATCTGCATCATCCCAACTCTCTCAAACCCTAATTCCAAATTTTTGGAATTTGTATATGTCCTTGTGGTTACAAAGGAGCCATCATTTTCTTTGATCTGTTGATCCTCCCTTTTGTTCCTAGAGATCCTCCTATCTTTTTGATCCTTGGATGTGCAAAAATATTGCTAAGTCCCATGCAATATTCTTGACTGTGATTTATCCCTTTTCTTGCCTTTCCAAGGAATAAAATCCAAAGGCATAACTAGCCATCTCCTAAATTCATGAGAATTGGTGGAGTTAGTGCTTATGCCTAATCCAAGCTCTGGCAAATATATTGGCCATAATTAAATAAGTAAAATTGTCTTTTCCTATGTAATGCCAATATTGCATTTCTGCCATTTTCCAAAGGAACTACTATTTTTATGGCAGAGAAAATTCCCACATAAATTGTGGAGCTTGTCCTTGCTATATAATCACTAGTTCCATCCTTATATCATGATCCATAGATCAAAAATTGGGCACATGATCCAATGTAGGTTTCTGCCTACTCTGAAATTTTGCAAATGGTGTGCTTTATTCCTAATTCCAATTGAGTTGTAATTTGGCAGTGTGATTAACATTGTTAAATAATCCATGGATACCAAATATGAGCTCAATCCATTCATCGTAGCTCCCTGTGCAATTTTTCAAAGTTTTTGACCAGAATACAACTTTGTGAAGAAAGTACCTTCATAGAGTTTCCAAATAGGATGAAACTTTTCCATCCTATCAAGTATCTCAAATCATTAGCCTCCACCTAAATGTAGTTCATTTCCATGAATTATGTGAGCATAGGAGCAGTTCTTGGTTTCTGTCAAAACTTTCAGTTTGTGAAGCAAGTATATTTTATCTTGCACCATTTTGACTGAAACTTTTTCTAGACCTTATCCTAACCTTATGATCCATCTCCACAAAGTTTTGGCTCATTTCTATTAGCCATTTGTCCTGATGATTTTTCTGAAGTTTTTGGACAGAAATGATAGCTGTGAAGGAAGTACCAGTTTGGTGAGTCCATTTGGTATGAACTTTTTACAGCACCATGGTATATCCAAATCATCAGGCTTTGCCAACTTTTAGCTTAATTCATCACTCCTAGTGAGTGCTCCTTCATGATTTAATTTCTGGGTCAGAATTAGCAGTTGTACAGCAACTATGGTAAATGGTTGTCCATTTTACCTCATAAATTACCAGGACCATAGTCCTTGTTACCCTAATCCTACCAGACATCCATTTTACCATTTAACCTCTCTGGTTTTATCTCTAGGATGTTGCCAAGTTTGCAATAGCAAACTTGCGGATCTTGGTTTACTCAGCTCAATTTGTCTCTGCCCGTTTCTTTACCGTAGTAACACTCATGTTACGAAGGACTACGCGGTAGACATGAGCTGGCCTCAGTAAAAACTCCAGAGTGTGGCATGTCAGTGGTGACTACGAGGGCAGCCAGCCAAAATGGTGGTCTAGCCACTGTTCGCGTCGGCATCGCTGCTCCGACCGTCTCTGACCTCGCCATTAATGTCCTACAGCTCCTCCTCGACGTCGTCTTCCCCCTGGACCTCCGGCCCCCTTCGTTTTCTTCTCTAGTGAGCCATGCCAACAACTGAAATAGTGCACTCCTGTGCATCGTCACCTTACTCCCTGGTGTCCTCTTCCTCCGTTCGTCCGTGAGCTTTGCTCGATTCTGTGAGCCTCTGGCGCTCGTCCGCTCCCTCCTCGTCGGCTTCCCCCTTCCCCTCGTGACTGCTCCGGCCGGCAGAGCCTCGACTAGATGCGCTCGGCGGAGACCAGCTCGGGTGCCTTCGCCCCGGTTATAAATAGCTCGCCCTCAAGCCTATGGAGATCATCAGCAGCCTTTCCCCACCTCTC